>NC_050579.1:17256834-17412752 GCF_011100635.1 Trichosurus vulpecula
AGAATCTGGGAGCCCCAAGGGGCAGAGATGAGGAGAGAAAGTATTCCAGGCAGGGGCCACAAGATGTGTTAAGGTGGGAAATGAAATGTCCCCTGAGGGCACCAGCAAGTGGATCGGTTGGCTGAGAGAGCAGTATGCCATCAAGCTGGAGCCAGCCTGTGGAGACCTTGAAGCAAGAAACTGACATTTGTGTTTCACCCTAGAGTCAAGAAGGACCCACCAGAGCTTCCTAAGCAGGGGGGGACTTGGGCAGACCTGTGCTTTCGAGGATGAATGGGAAGAATCAGCAAATCAGAGAGTGCTGGAAGAGACCGTGGAGATCCAACCCCCTCATTTCAGGGATTAGAGAAGTTATGCGACTAACTCAAAGTCACTCAGCCAGGACTCCAAGGCCAGATCTCTAGCCACTCTGCCATCATTCTTCTCAAGAAGGGCGAGGCTGAATAGAGGGAGACCCTCCGAGACAGCTGCCCCAATAAGCAGGGTGGTTGGTGGGGGAGGGGGAGAGAAGAGGCCATATTTGCTAGGGTAGCATGATGGCAGAGGTGGAATGGACCAGCTTTGGCAGCTGATGGGTGAAGAGGATGGCAGGGAGAGGGAAGAAAAGATGTTGACTCCTAGGTTATAAATCCAGGTGACTGGAAGAGAAATGGTGCCTTTGGCAGAAAGAAAGCCTCACCTCGCCTTTTGTCTTTGTTCTGAGCACAGGTTAGAGGCAAGGGTTCCTGTGAATGGGATTCCCATTCAAGTTCATGAGTTCTCGAGGGACCAAGAACGGCTCCTGATTCCAGGGTCAGGCATCAGCCTCCCAAGCAGAGAAGAAAAGACAATGAAGTCAGCCGTGAAGATAGGCTCATAGATCTGGAGTTGGAAGGTGCCTCCGAGGGTGTCTTGTCCAACGCTGTCATTCATGCACAAGGAAATGAGATTCAGGAGATGGAAAGACTCATCCAAAGTGGCCTAGGCAGTAACAGTCAGAATTCAAACTCACTCCAAATCCTCCATTCTTTCCATCACACCTCATACTGTCAAGTGAGTCTGAGACACCAATGAGGTGCATAGGCAAAGATGTCCAAGCAGCAGTTGGAGCTGCCAGACCAGAACTCAAGAGATGGACAAGGGTGAGTGCCAGGCTTGGGCATTGCCTGCGTAAAGCGGTCATTAAACCCACGGAGCGAAGGAGGTTACAAAGAGGGGATTATAGAAAGGGAGTTCTAGGGGACACCCACACAGTGGATTAAGCCTGTGAGGGCCTGGGTTCATCTTCTGGGGCAGAAAGACCATACTTCCAGTCAAACCATCTGTCTTCTCTAGCATGACCCAGGCTGATTTTGCCTGTTCCTTCCCCAGCCCTCTCTATGGCTTGTCAAACCTCACCCTCCTTCCAGGCTTCTCCCATGGTCCTGCTAGACCCTAGAGCACGGGTGGGGAACCTAGCCTGGAGGCCACATGGGGTTTTCTAGGTCCTCAAGTGCAGCCAAGATTGGATTCCGGCAAAGGGCTGCTCTTAAGGACCTAGATGGCTGCATGTGGCCTCAAGGCTGCAGATTCCCCACCCCTGCCCTATGGGAAAGGAAAAAAAAACAGACCAAAGAACGGGGAGAGAAGGGACTAGAATGTTGAATGTCCTTCAGAAGTAATTGCCTCCAGAAGCAACTTGCATTATTAATTGCCTTGAGACTTGGTGGGAATGACTTGCATCATAAGAATTCTGCTTGGAAAGGAAAGGAGAGGAGGTCAGAGTTCTGGGCTGGGGGGAAGGGGTGTGCTTTCTGTGTTCCCCAAGGCCCTTTAAGCTACATGTTCACAACTGTTCTTTGTTCTCCTCTAAAGGATGTGCTTGGGGTGGCTAGGTGGCACCATAGTGCACAAAGTGTTGGGCCTGGGGTCAGGAAGACTCATTGTCCTGAGTTCAAATGTGGCCTCAGACACTTACTAGTTGTGTGACCCTGGGCAAGTCACTTAACCCTGTTGGCCTCATTTTCCTCATCTGTAAAATGAGCTGGAGAAGGAAATGACAAACTGTTCAGGTATCTCTGCTAAGAAAACCCCAAATGGGGCCAGAGAGTAGGACCCATGTGAGACAGCTTGATGACATCATGTTCTTAGAGGTATTATCATAGCTCCAAGGTCTTCAGGACACTTCCCGTGTCATCTCGTTTGATCATTTATTAGTCAAAGAATTATCCATAAGTGCCCAATAGAAGTACGTGGATAAAATAAAAAAGTTTATTTCTCTTTTATGTATGGGGAAACTGAGACACAGGACAGCGGAGTGGTTTGCTTCATTTCACTCACAGAACTGGCAGCCATTTCAAGAAATAAACTTGGATCACTCGATACCCAGAGTGAGATGTCCCCAGATCCCAGTGCCTCCTCCTCCTTCCTGCCCATGCCGCCCTGTTGCTCCAGGGTCTTCACATATTTCCCAGGTGCTACCGACACCTGCTATTCCCTCACTGGGGAAACAAAAACAAAGCCAAATGAGTCCCTGGCCTGCGGAATTTATAGCTTCCTGAGTCCCTCGATCCCACCCAGGCTTTTCCACTGGCTTTCTGTGCGGCCATGGCAAAATCGCTTCTCTCTGGCCACATCTATAAATGGTAAATCTTTCCCTGTGTCTCCCTACTCCTACACTTGTTCTGTGTCCTCCTTGCAATCTGTAACCCCTCTACCCCTTCCTGCTCTCCTAGGCCATCACCCCCTACTCCAATCTTCCCTCCTTCCATTTATCATCTTGACCCTATGAATGGTATTTCAACCATATGTTATCAGATACCTTGAACCCTTGGCTTATGGACAGTGAAGTCTTTTTTTTGGGGTGGGGGGAGGCACTCAAGGGTTAAGTGACTTGACCAAGGTCATAGAGCTAGTAAGTGTCACATGTCTGAGGTCAAATTTGAACTCAGGTCCTCCTGACTCCAGGGCCGGCTCTGTATTCACTGCACCACCTACCTGCCCCTAGTCAAGTTTCTCTAGAGTTAGCTCCACTTACCTTACCCTTCCCACTCTTGGGATGCTATAAATGAAGTAAGGCCGGATGAAAAGAGTTCTGGTTCCAAAAGAACCTGGATTCGAATTCCATTTCTGATGTTTACTACCTATGTAAAGCTGAGCAGGTCAATTAGCTTCCCCGGGCCTCTATTTAACTCATTTGTAAAATGGAAGTGAATTGTATTATACGTGTTGAAAAAAAATTATATTCTGCATTTGGGAACAAGTCTGTCAGAAGCAACTTTATTAACTGAAATCATTCAAGTCTAAGTATTTTCCTGCTCAGAGAAACAAATCCAAACCTACAGAGAGCCCTCCTGCTCCTAGCAATCTCCCTGACACAGGCTATAAACTATAGTGCATCCTAGAAAGTCATTACCCAAACAGAAAATTGGATCGAGTCCAATCCGTCCAGGGCAGGAGTAGGCACTGGTATTTTATCACCTACTTTACAGTCTTCCATTTTCAGCCTGTTTCCCACTCCTCTCCATCCATTTTCTGGCATTTTAGAGTCTTTCTTAACCTTACATGCTCTCCCAGCAGAAAGCAGGCTTTTGAAAAAGAGGGTGAAATGAATTAAGGGGTGGCTTTGTTTTTCTAGAAGCTTGATTAAATACTGCTTATGTTTTCTGCATTCAGGTAAGGACTTTTAATTGGGGAAATATTTATTTCTTATTGTTTTCTTTGAGAAGCAGGAGATCTTCATAGACTCCCACAGGCCCCTTCCAGCTCTGGGGCTATAACCTTAAATGTGATCTTGGACCACTTATTCACCTCTCTATCTGCAGAATCATCCAATATTGCGATGGATGGCCTTTGAGGCCCCTTCCAGCTCTAAGCCCAGGGTTCTATGATGGGGAATAACTAGAGTTCCTTAAATTTATGTCATCTAATCTTGACTGGGCCCTCCTACCACCCAGAAAGCCTTTCATTCTCCACTCCCTGCCCTTCTCAGCTCCTCGATGTCTTCACCCAACTGAATGTAAGCTCCTGGAGGGCAGGGACCATCTATCTCTTAGCTTGTATTTGTGTTTTCCATGCTTAGTACAGTGCCTAGAACGTAGTAAGTGCTTGATAAATGCTTATTGACTCACTGACTGACCCTGAATGAATCCCTACAAAGACCATTCCAAACTTTCTCCTCTCTCCTCTTCATCACACCCACCCATAAACACCCTAATGAGCTTCCATACAGTTAGCATCTGCAGTTGCATTGGTGTGGGTTAACTACCCTCCTCCATGGCAAGTAAGAACCACTCCCCAATTTGCTATCAAGTGCATTTAGAGATGATCAGACTAAAACAAAATCACACCCATACAATTGGCAAGAAAATTAATGAGTGACTGTGGTGGAAAATTCCATTGTCTCACGATCAACATAATGAATAAGCCTCTCTGAACCAAGCTGGGCCACATCTTAGACAGCGGCTTAGGTGGGTCTATGCAGTCTACCACAAGGCTCATTGTGGAAGCTTTATTTACCACCATGGAAGGCTGCAGGGACAGCTTTGAGAATCCAATGTCACCTGACTGCCAAGATTAGGCATCAGGGTAGACCTTCAGTGGATTGTGGAACTGGAAAAGAAAATATTTTTGGTTGGAGAATAAAGGAGTAGCTGAATTTCATTATTATTAAACAAGATGAATTTGAGGTTATTTTAATTTCTACAAAGTGCTAACACCTAGGCCAGAAATTATTTCATGTCAAGGTTGTGTAAATGCTGGTAAACTCACACCTTTTTGATATATTTGTGTAAAAAGTTTCTGTACAGAATATTTAGAGCTAATGGGACCAGAGGCAGTCTTGAAATCCCTTTGCAAACTGGCTTCTGATTTCACCACTCTGAAACTTGTCTCTCCATAGCTGTCAGAGATCTCTGAACTGCTAAACTAGACAGCCTCTCCATGGTCCTCAGCTTTCTTGACCTCTCTAGCTTTTGACACTTAATCTCAGCTTTCCCAACACAGCTAGCCTTATGTTCTCCTACCTGTCTGACCACCCCTGGCTCTGCTTCTTCATCATTCTCCCTAACTGTGGCTATGTTCCAAATTCTCTTTTCTTCTCTATGTATCCTGTCTTTGTGGTCTCATCAGATCCCATAGTTCTGATTGTCTCTTCATGGATGACTCCCAGTCTATATATCCGGCCTGATTGTGCTCCATGTCACTAACTGCTTCCTGGCTTTAATGAATGCTTGTTGAATTAAGTTGGCAGCGAGGGCCTAGGGTCAGGATGACCTGGGCAAGTCACTTAACCTGTTTGCCTCAGTTTCCTCAACTGTGAAATGGAAATGATAATACCATCTACTTCACAGGGTTGTTTTGGGGATCAAAAGAGGTACTGTTTGGAGGATGTGTAGCACAGTGCCCAGTGCATTATGGGCACTATACAAATACTAGCTATTCTTGGCATTTAACTGAGTCATCATTTTTTGCATTATACTTCAACAGTTTAAATTCTTCAAATAAAACTTCAGAGAAAATAAACTGAAATGGATGTCAGATAAAAATGTCTTTTGTAAGGATAGAGTCCTAGAATGTTGGAGCTGGAAAGAATCTTGGAGATCACCTATCACGACCCCTTCATTTTTCAGATGGTGAGGTCGAAACCTAGAAAGGCGGAGTAAGGTGTCAGAGATCTCATAAGCGTCAGGTAGCGGAGCCGGGATTTGAGCCCAGGTCTTCCGCTTTGTGGTTCATCCTTCATTCTTAAAGAGGACCAATGACATCAGGAGGGTCGTGCCTTGACTTGCAAGTGAATTGGATTGAAGTGAGGCAGGGCTGTGCAGAGTCATCAGCCCCACTCTCTCCTCCAGAGTCATCGGAGTCCAGTGGCCAGACATAGGTCAGGACGATGGGTCTCCTGATTTATTATTATCTGGGACTATATCTATCTGGCCTGGATGAAATCACTTCTGTGGGGCTCATTTGATATCTTCTTATGTTTGCAAAAATGACTCACACTGATATCAATAACTACATCCCTGGTTTCTTTTGAAAAAACCAACGTGGAGAGCTAAATTTGGGGAATGCAGGACAAGAAGAATTTGTGTGGTGCAGTATTCGGCATCAGGAAAACCTGGCTTTGAATCTTACCTCCCACACTTACTAACATTTCAGCGAGAGGAAGGTCTCTGAGCCTCACAGAACTGGGAATAATACCTCCAACTTTTTTTTTCAAACAGACTTATAGTTATCTGGATAAAAGGAACTCCCAGATGAGGAAAGTCCCATGACCACTGCAGAATAGCAGCTTCTCTGCACTTATTGTCTTAGAGCAGGGCCAGAGAACCTGCAGCCTTGAGGCCACATGTGGCCACGTTCCTGAGTCACCAGGTGGTGACGTGACTCATTTTCTTCACAGGACTGAAAGCTGTACAACTGAGGACAGCAATTTTTCAACCCGTGGGTACCAGACCTCTATTTCACTGGTTTAAAGGAAATTTCCAGGAGGAAACTTCTTCTTCCAGGACAAATCAGCACCCAATTATGTGCAATTTGTGTTATCTTAGAGAGTCGCCTGACCCTGGGTTGCCCAGAGTCATACGGCTGTGAATGTTCATTTGCCAGACCTACTATTTCATTTCTATCTCTACAACTTCTCACAAATTCATCAGCTCCTCTCCTTTCACACATTGCTTTCTCTTTTCAGTCACGTCCAACCCTTTGTGACCTCATTTGGGATTTTCTTGGCAGAGATACTAGAGTGGTTTGCCATTTCCTTTTCTAGCTTATTTGACAGAAGAGGAAACTGAGGCAAAGAGTGAAGTGACTTGCTCAGGGTCACACAGCTAGGAAGTGTCTGAGGCCGTATTGAACTCAGGTTGTCCTGACTTCAGGTCTCACTCTCTATTTCCACTGTGCTACCTAGCTGCCTCTGGATAGCCAATGCAGACCTTGAAGCAGAGCAGCAACCAGTGTGGGGTAACCGAGGTGTTGCCCCAGTGAAGTCAACATTTAGAAGGTGCCACTATCCCAGGGTTCACCCTGACCTCACAACAGCAGCACTCTAGGTGAAAGCCTCACTACCTAGCCCTAGCTCCAACCCCTACCACTGAAATTTGGACCCTCTCTATTCCTCTGACTCCCTTAGTAATGGCTTACAC
Organism: Trichosurus vulpecula; assembly: GCF_011100635.1. NCBI lineage: Eukaryota > Metazoa > Chordata > Mammalia > Diprotodontia > Phalangeridae > Trichosurus > Trichosurus vulpecula. The sequence goes on from NC_050579.1 coordinate 17,263,935, forward strand.
AGACTAGGTGTGTGACCCTGGGCAAGTCACTTAACTTCTGTTCGCCTCAGTTTCCTCATCTGTAAAAATGGGGAAAATGATAGCCCCTAACTCCCAGGGTTATTGTGAGGATCAAATGAGATGATATTTGTAAAGCACTTAACATTTAAGCATTACATAAATGTTAGCTATTATTATTAATTATTATTGCTTAATCTCTGTTTGCCTCAGTTTCCTCATTTGTAAAAAAAATGAGGATAACAATAGCATACACACCTCTCCCGGGGTGGTTGTGAGGATCAAATGATGGCATAATATTAAGTGCTTAGCGCAGTGCCAGGTGCACAGTAGGCACTATATATATAGATGTTAGCTTTTGTTACTATTTTGCTGAATTTTACTGACTTTATTTACCAAGTTTACTGAATTTTTACTGAATTTGCCAATTTACTGAATATTATCCTCTGAAGATAAAACCGAGAGTGTGAATAAATGCCCTTCAATGATTCTGCAGTACAACTTCTAAGGCCCTGCTGGGTAGAGAGTGGAAATCAGCAGTCAGGAAATGCTACTGCCACGAAGGGAAATTGTGGTTGAGTTGTGAATGCCCCTTGCTCTTGAGCTCAGAGGGCCATCGCATTTTAGCGTTCAGCCTGTACCTTCTCGTGTTCACTCATTTCCAGAAGATTTTCCTCTCTGTCACACCATGAGGTACCAATATAGAAATGACTCATGGGGGCATCCCCCCTCCACTGCCCCCCAGATTTCCTGCCTCTGGGTAGCCAATGCAGACCTTGAAGCAGAGCAGCAATCCTAGTGAGGTAACTGAGGCATTGCCCCAGTGAAGTCAACATTTAGAAGGTGCCACTATCCCAGGGTTCACCCCGACCTCACAACAGCAGCACTCTAGGTGAAAGCCTCACTACCTAGCCCTAGCTCCAACCCCTACCACTGAAATTTGGACCCTCTCTATTCCTCTGACTCCCTTAGTAATGGCTTATGCAGGTTAATATTGTTTTTAATAGTATTAATATTTTAATTTTTTCCAATTACATGTAAAGATAGTTTTCAACATTCATTTTTAGAAAATTTTGAGTTCCAAATTTTTCTCCCTCCCTCTCTTCCTTCCTTCCTCCTTAAGATAGCAAGCAATTTGATATACGTTATGCATGTACAATCACGTAAAACATATTTCCACATTAGTCATGTTGTGAAAGAATTAAAACAAAAGGGGAAAACCACAAGGAAAAAAAGATAAAAAAAAAGAAAATAGTCTGCTTCGATCTGCATTCAGTCTCCAAAGTTTTTTCTCTGGATGTGGATGGCATTTTCCAACACGAGTTTTTCAGAATTCTTTTAGATCATTGTATTGCTCAGAAGAGCTAAGTCTATCACAGATGACCATAGCACAATGTGGCTGTTACTGTGCCCAGTGTTCTCCTGGTTCTGCTCACTTCACTCAGCATCGGTTCATGTCAGTCTTTCCAGGTTTTTCTAAAGTCCTAGGCTAATATTGTTTCCCCTGGGGGAATGTAAGGTCCTTGAGGGCAGAGACTGTTTCATTTTTGTCTTCTTATGCCCAGAGGTTAGCATGGGACCTGGCACAGAAAAGCCACTTAATAAATGCTTGTGACCTACCCCACCCAACTTTCCATATTGTCTTCTATTAGAATGTAAACTCTTGGCAGGGAGAGATGGTCTCTCGAATACTTAGAACTCCAGTGACTGACTCAGTGCTTGGCACATAGTAAGAGCTAAATAAAAGCTTGTTGATAGGTATGTGTGTGATAGACTAGCTTTTCTGCACTTCAGAAACCTTCTCCCACTAATCCCAACAAACTCCCATTTTTAAAAATGCGGGAAGAACTGACGAAATGGGACAAAGCCCTCAACCCCATCACACCCCAAAAAGATATCCACAAAAGGAAAAGAGAGAAGGTCCGGAATCGGAGGACCTGGGTTCAAATCTTGGCTCTGCCTTTTCTAACTATGTGACCTCTGGCAAATTATTTAATCTCTCTGGGCCTCAAATTCCTCATCTGTATGATGAAGGGATTGACTTCAATGACGTCTAAGGTCTTTTCCAGCTCTGTATTTCTGATTCTATGACATATTCTGTCTTCCATCCCCACCTCTGAAAAAAAGTCCTTGGTATTTAAGAATCTAGCAGCTAGGGGGCGCCAGAGTGCACAGAGCACAGGGCCTAGAGTCAGGAAGACTCATCTCCTTGAGTTCAAATCCAGCCTCTGATGCTTACCAACTGTGTGACCCTGGGCAAGTCACCTAAGCCTGTTTGCCTCTGTTTCCTCATCTATAAAACGAGCTTGGAAAGGAAATGGCAAACTGCTACAGTATCTTTCCCATGAAAACCCCAAATGGGGTCACAGAGAGTCGACATGACGGAACAACAATTTAAGAATAGCTGTAAGGCTGAGCCTCGGTAGGTTCCAGCCCCTCCCAGATCACCTCGTATCTATTTTGTATATCCTGCATATATCTTGTATATCCCTACATGGTGTCTCCCCGAGCTATCCTGGAAGATATGATTTCATGTTTGTTTTTGCATCCCCAGCCCCTCACACAGTGCCTGGGATGTTTAATAAAGGCTTGTTGGTTGATGGATTGATTGGTCGACTTCAAGATTCCACCCACCCACCCCTGTGCCTCTACAGCTACTGGGAAAAGAAATGTTTCACCTGGAGTCTGGAAAACCAGAGTTCAAATCCAGCCTCGGACATTTACTAGCTATGTGACTCATGCCAAGTCACTTAACCTCTATCTTCCTCAGCTTCCTTGTCGATAAAGTGAGACTAACAGCCTCCACCTCCGAGGGTTGTTGTGAAAGTAAAATGAGGCAATATTTGTACAGGATTCTGCAAACTTTAATCAAGGCTAGCTATAAACATTGGCTGGCTTCCATTTTTTGAGCTGCCTCAGGGCCCACCTCCACCACCCTGAACTTGGCCTTTGGACTAGTTGTGGTTTCCAGCCACCAGTTTTTTGTTCCATTGTGTGGAAGAGTTAAGAGAGTTGGTCTGTTCCCTGATCTAATCACAGAAAAGGGGTCAGATGAGGAACTGTCGAATTGTAAAATGTAGCTGGTGATCTCTTCAGGAGCCATCATTGGTCCATTGAGGGACTAATGGAGCCCTCCATGAGATGAAGAATGATGTGTCTCACCTCAGGATGACCTTTAAGAATCAGTTCGCTGATTCCAGAAGATAGACTCCAAGAAGAATTCAGCCCCAGATTAGAGGAGGAGAAGGAACAGGGAATGAGACATGGGAGCTGTATGAGAAGCACAGGGCAGAGGCAAGAGACAAACCAGTTGGAGAGTCAGTCTTTGGTCTCTGGAGGAAACTTGTGGGTTTTCTGGAAGGAATCCATGTGGCGCCTGGCCCTTCCAGAGAACCATGCAGAGATGGCAGAGATGCCAGCAGAGGGAGGGGAAGCAGTGATGAGTAGTGAAGACTTGACAAGTGAGGCAAGAGATTCCGAGAACAACTCCTCCAGAAAAAGGAGGAGATGTGCTGGCACAGCACAGAGTGCCTGGACGCAGAGGAAGTGACCCAGAGCTGGAGAGCCACAAGGTTCAGGACTAGGATGCAGAGGGTCAAATGGGGATGTGGGGCCCTTCACTGGCACTGGGAGTTTTGTGGACGAGGCTGGTCTGGAGGAGAAAAAGGTTGTCTGTCTACAGACCCCAAGCACTTTGCCCTGTCGAGGAAACTTCAACACTGATGGAGGATTATCAGCCTGGAAAGCTGGACAGGTCTGTAGGGAAAGTGAGCTTTGCTGTAAGAAGGGGTCAAAGTGACTTTCTTTTCCCTTTTTTCTTTTCAATTTCTTTATTAGAAATATCAAAAGTTGATTACAATTCCATACATAGTTTTACCAAGTTCACATGTAGTGATATTTTAATATTCAGGTCTCTACCACATAGGCAATGTAACCAGCGCTTCTTAAATAAAGAGACAATATAACAATTGGGGCAACCAGGCAGCGCAGTGGATAGAACAGTGGGCTTGGAGTCGGGAAGACTCATCGTCATGAGTTCAAATCTGGCCTTAGACACTTACTGGTTGTGTGACCCTGGGCAAGTCACTTCGCCCTATTTGCCTCAGTTTCTTTATCTGTCAAATGAGCTGGAGAAAGAAATGGCAAACCCTTCCAGTATCTTTGCCAAGAGAACCCTAAGAGTGGGGTCATGAAGAGTCGGACATGACTGAGATGGTCCAACAGCAACATGACAATTCAGGGAAACTGGCTTGCAGAAAGCAGAATTCTGACAAGCCCTTAGGCCCCATGCCGAAGTTACTGCCTAACGGCGCCTTTAGTTGGAGTTGGTTTTAGTTACTTAGAGGAGCCAGCTATAGAGCTACACTGCCCTGGGCTCGCTTTCCATTTCGCCCCTCTCACTTTACATAGGAGGAAAAAGAAAGTGAAAGTGCTCTCGGTCCCTCTCTCTCTCTCTCAGTCCCTCTCTCTCTCTCCCTCTCTCTCTCTCTCTCTCCTCTCTCTCTCTCTCTCTCTCGCGGTCCCTCTCTCTCTCTCTCGGTCCCTCTCTCTCTCTCTCTCTCTCTCTCTCGCGGTCCCTCTCTCTCTCTCTCTCTCTCTCTCCCTCTCTCTCTCCCCCATCCACCCCCCGAAAGCCCACTTCCACAAAGTCAACCTACAAATAAGGAATTCTGCCTAGGAAATCAATCAGCTGTTGCTTATTGTAGTTCACAGCTTTCCAGAGAGCCTGCTCTGAAAAATCACTGCAGAGTCTGAAACAACAATCAAATTCCACACGGCAGATAGGGTCCAAATACATTTTTTACAATGTTAAACAAAAAGGAAGGAGTCATTCAAGTTGGGAAAAACAGCATATGATCCACAAGACCACATAAGTACACAACATCTAACTCGTATTTGTGCTTGGCCATTTCCAGAGGTGGTCAACAGGGCAACCAAGTACCGTGGGTACAAGTGCACAAACATGAAAGGGAGAAAGGTGTTGTTTTGTCAGGATTTGTATCATGATCTGCAACCTGGGAGATTATAGCTCCAAAAAGTTTGGGCCTCATGTGGTACCTGCCCCTAACGGGAGAGAGCAGCAGTCCAGATATGCCTTAATCAAGGTTTGTGTTGGTTGTGGGCTTAACTTTTGTAAGGTAGATTTCTGAAGAGATTGTCCAGCAGTATCAGACAGACTCATGTTCACAAGAATGATTCATGGTTCACCCACATCAGGCTGTGTTTCTCACTGGGCTTGTACTTATAATGCTCAGTGACAGAGAAGGGGTTTCCCCATTGGGAAAGCTTCTGTTTGGGGCCGTTGTAAAACTTGTCTTGCCACACTGTCTCAAAGGTCGAATATCAGTGAAAGGAATGGTCCTCTGGGTGAGTTGTTGCCCCCCACTTTTGTTGGGTGCCACACCTTCTGTGTCACATGTTCCTGTGTACACAATTCAGTTCCCACCAGGCTTTTAGGATTTCAGCTCTAATGGGACAAGCACTTCACCATTTTGCTTGAAGAGTGGTGGGCTTGGTCTTCACCTTGTAAGGGGAATCAGTGAGTGGCTTGATGGTCCAGTTCTGATCAAAGTGTTGCTCATTTCTTTGAAGAAGACCAGACCACCATTAGGCTGGATGTGGAGGGTGATGAAGAGGCACATGATGCTCAGGAGGTCCCCCATGGCTGAGCCACAGCTTTGAGATTATGTTATTGGGGTGAGTGGGAGAGAGAGGTGGCTGCAACCCTGGAGCAAGACCTCAGTGGTTGGAGAGGAAGTGGAGGGAGGGGAAGGAGAAGAAACTGCAAGCAGTTCTCAATTGACTTTCTAGCAATCTCTCTCATTGACTCCTCCACCATGGTGCCCTCCTCTCCACTCCCCCTTAGAAGCTCATCATCTTGTAAGATCCCAGCAGCCTTGGGTCTCACACCCTATCACTACCCTCTGCCTGTCTAATTAAAGGTAGAGCCATGAACTCCAAACCTCTATTTGAGGAGCACAGTTTTCTCCTCTTTTCCTACCTAGCTGGCCTCCTTTGGGTCTTCTCTGACTCCCCCAACATGAATCCTCTCTTTTTAGCTTCCTTTTGTGTGTTGACTTCTGCCATTAAATTGCAAGCTCCCTGAGGAAAGGGACTATCTTTATTTATTTATTTATTTTGTATTTGTATCCCCAATGCTTAGCACAATGCCTGGCACATAGTAGGTGTTTAATAAAAATTGATCAATGCCAACTACTTTTCTCTTATGGAAAGGTTCAAGCCTAAGGTAGTACTGTAAGTCCAGAATACTGTATGGGATTCCTTGGAGAGGTCTTGACAGTTTATGTTCAGGTATGAGTTCTTTGAATTTCATGTTGGGTTGTTAGCCTGAATGCTTGCATGGGAGCTGAGACCATGGATCATAGCAGCAAAGTTCTAGAGCCGGAAGGAACCTTGGAGGCTATCCAATCCAGCCCTCTTCCCCCTTCATTTTACAGATGAAGAAACTGAGTCTCAGAAGAGCTAAATGATGACCAAGATCATACAAGTACTATCAGAGACAGGATTTGAACCCACATTGACCATTCAGCTACTCACTGGTTCCCTTTACAAGGTGGAGCCCACCATTCTCCACACTGACCCCACAGCCAATGCTCTTTCCCCTACATTATCCTTCTATCTTGGAGAGCTACACATGAGCCAAAATTTGACATTCCCCACCCTGGGTGGGGAGCATGAACCAAAGACTGTTTGTTGTTAGAAGCCCTTCAGATGAACCCAGGGCTTGTAAAGCAGAGCTACAGCTGGGATCCATAGGTAGAATGCAGTAAGGAACTTACATAGTGGTCATTCAGTTAGGATTTGTGAGCTATGCCAGCTTACGAAACTGTTAAATGAATTTAGTTTCCAGCAATATATTCCTTGAAGCTCACATTTGTACTTGAGAGTTTGTCTTCCATCTCTTAGCCTCTCCTATTAAAATGCAGATGCCCCCAAAGAAGTGGGATGTTAACACTTGGTTACCATTTAAGGGCTTATGGGGGTAGCCAGAACTGGCATCCATGCCCACATCCTGTTTGGAGGGAGATCTTGGGGAAATAGAAGTTTGGACTGAGTTTTCGGCTGACAATGATCTAGATACGCTGCCTGGAAGGTACTTCACTGGCCAAGGAGCTGGAGTGCACATGGGAGATGGCTACCTGGGGCATAGGACAAAAATCTCCAGTGTGCTCTGAGTCAAGGCTAAACTCACACCATGCCCACAACTCACACCCAAGCAGTTTCAGACCTTTACACTGAAAATATGATGGGCACTGAAAACAAGCCAGACAGAGTGGTGCAGAACACTGTCCCCATGGTCCTGCAGGCTCAGAACCTGGGGAATTCTACACTTCCACACTCTGCCTCCCTCTTACCCTCTTGTTTTCTCTCTACAGAGGTGACTCTGCTCTTCCAGTCCTCATTAACTGAGTCTGTTTTACCACTTGCTTTAAAAGAAATTGGTTTCACTAAGGTTATGTGATCATTATTACTATGTTGATTTGTGTGCCCTTAGAGGTGAAATTCAATTGAAATGCTGATGTAAAGGGAGTAGGGAAGGAGAGGGGAGAAGAAGAAAGGGGTGGAGGAGGAGAGGGTGAGGGGAACGGAAGGAGAGAGACAGACAGGCAGATAAACAAATGACAGAAAGTCAGGAAGAGACAGAGAAAAGGATAGAGGGGGGAAGATGGAGAGAGAGAAAAAGAGAGAGGAAAGGAGATTAAGAAAGAGAAAGAGAGATCGAGTGAGGGAGGCAGATGGAGAGAAAGAGAGAAAAGAGACGGGTGGAGAGAGAAATAGAGAGACAGACTGAAAGAAAGATAGGAAGAGAGAGAAAAAAGAAGGGGAAGAGAAAGAGATGGAGAGGAAGTTTTCATAATTGCTGAGAACATTCCCAGCATTGGAGTCCAGAACTAAACTAAAATAAGGTTTTATTGACTCTTATTTTGTTTAGCTCAACTAAGGGCAGTTGCTTCAGGCACCTCCAGTCATTTTATTTCTTCCATGAAGGTTTAGAAAAGCCCTCCCCAAGGGATTAACTGACTAGACACTTGAAACACAAGGTACCACCCATATGAGGGCCAGCTCTACTCACCAGCCCATTTCCTTCTGTTCTATACAGTGCTAGAAACATATACAACCACCCTAAGAAGACATAAGACCAGGATGAGCCCCAAGGTCATCGGAGAATAGATCGGGAGCTGGAAAGGACCTCCAAAATCATCCAACCCCTTCCCATCATTTTGTCCAGAAGCATTGAATACCTTGCCCCACTTCATAAAAGGAAAAAGGAACCAACCTGGGGTTCGAGCCTAGCAACTCTGGCTCTAAATCTAGAGCTCTTCCACCCCACCAGATGCTGGGTACACAGGTTAGGCCTCCCCAAAGAGGAGGTCAGGTGAGCACACGTGTCTGGGGGAAAAGGGCCGTTTGTTTGAAACTGGGATCCAGGAGTCAATAAACTCATTTCAAGTTCCTGGTCTGACCAAAACTACTTGTGTAGCCTCCCTCGCCTTAGTTTTCTTATCTGTAAAATGAAAGGGTTGGATTAGGGCATTTCTGAGGCTCTTTCTGTATTTCTCTGATACCATCTCAACCAGGATTCTCTCTCTGCCAGGTTTAAGAGAAGGAGGACCCAGAATGAGCTAAGGAGAAATTAGTGCCTGAGGGAGGGGCCAGAGAAGAGAGCAAGGGGCCTGCCCCAAAGAACACTGGGGCTTCAGGATTGTGCTGCAGCCAACTGACCCAAGGGAGTCCCCCACTGCCTGCTTTCTTGTCTGAATTCAGACCTCGGACCTGAAGGCCTTAGGAAGGCTTCCTCCTCAGCTACAGGAAATCATTTAGAAAGCTGCTTATTTAAGAGGGAAGCCGAGATTAGGAAGGGAAGTGTCACAGGATGCAAATGTCTGAGGCCAGAGAGCTGAAAGCGGAAGCCTGCAGAGGGAGGCCCACCTAAGCCTCCTCCTTTCTTCTCTCTAAACTACCCTTCAATAAACACCCCACATCCTGATTTCCTGGCCCCGCTAAGAAAATATAATTGACTTGCAAATTTATTTATAAGCCACTCTCTTTGGGAGGGGCTCCCTTCCCACCCTGGGAGGCTGAGATTTTGCGAGTTTGGTATGGGGGCAATCCTTCCAAAATAGGGGCTCCAAAAAGCATCCGCTGGGACCGGGTCAGCTCAGACTTCCTCTGCCCCATGCAAGAGTTGCCCTCAGGCCCTGCCCCACCTCCAGGGGATGATTTCATATGTCCCAGTTGACCTACCACCACCATCTACCAGCAGAGGCAGTGTGCTCCAATGGAGAGTCTCCAGTCAGAGGACTTGGGTTCAAATCCCACCCAGGCTTAGGTTCCCTGGGCCTCGGTTCCCTCATCTGTAAAATGCACAGGGATTAAACTAGATGGCTTCTTAGTCCCTTCTAGTTCCACGATTCCAAGTCCCTTAGTCTCTCTGTGCGCACATTTAGGGTCACTGAGGTCCCTTCCCGCTCTAAAGCTATGACCTCTCTACCACTTACTCCTTGTGTGACCTCGAGCAAGTGATTTTACTTCTCTGAAGTTCAGTGTTCTCATCTGTGAGATGAGGGTATTAGTCTATGTGGCCCCTGTGGGCCTTCCGTTTGAGCTTTAAATCTGTGATCTTATGATCTCCAAAAACAGTGGGAAAGGTGGCATCCTGAGAAAACTCAAGACATGAAAATAAGAAGTTACAAAACAGATGCATTAAGGCGCAATTGTTCTAAAAAAGGATTCCTTTGAAATGTGAGTGATAGGAAGCCCCAAGGGGTAGTAAGATTCTCATCACTAGAAGTGTTCAAGCAAAGGCTGGGTCAAGAATTCTGTAAAAGAGGCCAGATGGCAGGTTGCGCTAGATGACCTCTAAGGAGCCTTCCAACTCAGAATCTATGAAATGGTCACTCCCCCTGGGTGTTTAGGCATTGTTTTCAATGATCATAGAGAGGTATTTTGTTCTATGACTATGATTTCATCATGTAGGGAGCTCTGAAAGAGGAAACTCAGTCTATCAGTCCCTCCCCACTCCTGCCATCCCCTCCCCACCTGGAAAAGTGACTTGTCCAAGCTCACACAGCCAGAGCATGTCAGAGATCACACTGGAAGCCAGGTGTTCCTGACTCAGAGCTACTCAACACTGCCTCCTGAGAGACAGACCAAGGGTAAGAAACATTTCCAACTGAAGTGTCGGGAACCATTTTGAAGAGTCAAAGATGTGTCTTCCTGGCTCCAGGGACAGCTCTCTATCTGTCGTGTCACAAGTGTTACAGAAACACATCTTCATTTTTGACTGCCCAAATGATATTCCTAAAGTTCTGGCCACATCATTCCCATGGTGGAGAACCTTCAGCTGCCCCCTAGGCCTTTGGGGTCAAATTCACACTCTTCCATCAGGCATGGAAAGCCTTTCCTAATCTGACTCCAAGCTGTCTTTTCAGACTTGCCCGATACTCCCCCGCCTTCTCACACTCTACATTCCAACTCTTCCCTCTGTGGCCCTGCCCAAACTGGCACCCACTCCTGGAATGCTGTCCTTCCTCACCTCTGCCATGGCACCCCCAGCTCCCTTCAAGTCTCAGCTCAGGCATCATCCCCTGGCCTACCAAAGACCTTTGCTCATACTCCTGGTTGCCAGGACTCTCTCTCCTTCCCCCACCCCAGAAATTACTTCGTATTTATTTGCATGTGTTTTGTATTTACCTGTCTATACCTGAGTCTCTGGACTCACCACCTGTATAGAACTATTAAAAAAAATGAGTCTTAAGCAGACATTAGCTGGGAGTTCAGCAATATGGTGACATTTTAGAACTTGACTTTCTGGCACTGGTCTTTTTCCTCTTTCTTTTTTTTTGTATCCCCAACAGTTTGTACAGCCCTGGCATATAGCAGGAACTTAATAAATGTTTATTAATGATTAATTATTGATATGAATAAATGATATTATTGATACTAATACATGTTTGTTGATTGATTGATTGTTCCACGGAGGCAGACAGGGGAGAGCGTTGTAACCAGTCTCCTGCTATATGCTTCCTGGCCCCTCCTTCTGAGACTTTGGTGGGCTGCTGTTGCTTAATAGTGATCCAGGTTGGGAGGTTCCAGAGAGACCTCTGAGGGCCAAGAGTGATCATTTGTGAGGCCATGCAAGAAACAAGCCCGAACATCTTCCTAACCCCCTGGCTTCATTCCAGGCAAGGGAGCAGCTCTCCATTCACTTGACCAACTCATCAGAGCTCTGTCTCTCCTGCATAAACCTTTAGCTGCTTTCTCTCCCGTTGCCTTATATTTATCTTGTATGCATCATGTAAATGCTTAAATTCATATATACTTAAATTCATATATGTTGTCTCCCTGATAGAATGTCTGCTCCTTGAGGAAAGGGACTGATTCATTTTTGTATGCCCCAGGGCCTAACAGTGGCTGGCATAGAGTAAGGGTTTAATAAATGTTTGTTGATTGATTCAAGTGTTATATAAGTATGAGTTATTATTTGTCAGAGAATTCCAAAGAATCTCGGACAACATTTAGTCTAATTCACACCTGAAGCCCCGTCAATACTTCACCTCTTCTTTTCCTATCTCTTTCATTTTCTGTTTCTCTTCCAGAAGTCTCTGGACCAATCCAGTTATACCCACTACAGGCATACAGAGCAACAGGGCTGTCCTTTAGGGGATGTCCTTGGCTGCCTGGGGGTAGAACTACTTTTAAATAATAACAGTGTTTTAAGGAATACGAAGCTGTTTTAAACCCCCCAAGACATTATGCATACATCCTAGGAAGTTTTCCAATTCAAGAAGTATAAAGAAAAGGATGAATTTTTTTAGGGTAAATACTAATTCATAACAATCAAGGATTATTGAGAAAATGTTTGACAAAGGCATGCATACAGCATGCACCAGGCATGCACAGGTGTGCTAACATCAATCCTTCTGCTCATGACTGTGCCAGAACACAGGGTTGTGCTCAGGGAGCACTGATGATCCATTATATGTTATACCCAGGTGCTTGTATTTCTTTAACTCTTACTCTACAGTGTGTATTACTTCTTTTATCTGGTGATTTATTTTTGCAGTTTCATTGGTGTGGGGAATTCTTGGGCAGGTAGGAGGCCCAGTGGATAGAGTGCCAGGCCTCAAGTCAGGAAGACTCATCTCCCTGAGTTCAGATCTGGTTTCAGACACTTATTAGTTGTGTGACCCTGGGCCAGTCATTTCACCTTGTTTGCCTCAGTTTCCTCGTCCACATCTCATCTGAGCTAGAGAAGAAAATGGCAAACCACTCCAGCATCTCTGCCGAGAAAACTCCAGATGGGGTCAGGAAGAGTTGGACAGGAATAAAATGGTTAACAACAACAACAAAGGGACTTCTTGATGAGGAAACACCAGCACGGATCAACAACGATTCTGTTATCTATAGTCTTAGAGAATCGGCTGGACCTGAGCAGTCAAATGGCTTATCCAGGGACACACAGCCAGTGGGTGTCAGACTAGAACCCAGGACTTCAAGGGTAGCTCTATACCCACTACATCACACTGCCTCTAGATAATTCCTTTTTATTTAACAATTAGCAATAATTTTCTTCTTTGTTGTCTTAGTAACAAGCTCTAGTTTTTTCGTATAAAAGCACAATTGAGCAGAAAAAATAATCTAGCTACAATCCTGTTTAGAGAACCCCAGTCATACAGATCATAACCCAGATACATAACGACAGCTACTTGAATTGCAGACATGCTACCTCGAAGGAAATAACAATTTTTATTTCTTTTCCTCTAGATTTAGTATTTCCTCTTTGGAGCAGATAATTAGGAGAGGAAAAAGAAAAAGCCTTGAGTTGGTCCTAGATAGCTTTTTTCCCATCACGGTCTTTAAAACTGTCCTCTAGGGACGTAGCTGTTTCCATAAGATGAACTTTGTGGTACAAACCCTTTCCCCCCAGCATTGAGGAATAGCACCCTGTTGCAAGGCCACTGGCTGTCATCTGGGCTCCCAGCTCAACCTTGATGTGGATTTAGGGGCTAAAGTCATCTTGCCTTGCAAAACAGGAAAGACTAGAATGTCCAAACACATTCCTCCAAGAACAGTAAATACAATCTTTGCCAACAAAAATTCTGCCCAGGTCCAGAAAGATCTCTCAGAACTCTGGCCCTCCCTAACATACCGTTGGGAGAAGATGGTCAGCTTGTGGGCTTCGAAATGCGGGAAAAGGGGAAGTTTGCTTTTAGGACCAACCCTCCCCCCATTCAGTAATACTCTTCTTGTTGCTGGGACCCCTGCCTCTGCTGGTGACCCTTGCCTTCTCCTCCTTCTACCCCATGCACCTGCCTCGGGTGTCATTCCTACAGGACCCTACTCTCAGGCACCTTTCCCCTTGGAAATAACTGTGAAATTCATTCATAATACAATATAAATTACTTATGAGGTTTGTTTGCTTTTCCTTTTCTTTTTCTTTCTTTATTTTACTTCTCCTAGAGGCATTTGCATTTAATCTGTGGGCATTTCTAAACTGAAGGAAAGAGGTTTAGTGGAAGAATGTTAGACATCATGATGAGCCTGTGGAGAGAATTCAGCAATACGAGCATTCCCATGTCCTTTATCTCACACCATTCAAGCATCAGTAGAAGCCACCACTACTTAGAAATTGCTGTTGTTCGGCTGTTTCAGTCATGTCCAACCCCAGTTGGGGTTTTCTTGACAAAGACACTAGAGTGATTTGCCATTTCCTTCTCCAGCTTATTTTACAGATGAGGAAACTGAGGCAAACAGGGCTAAGTGACTTGCCCAGAGTCATACAGCTAGGAAGTGTCTGAGACCAGATTTGAACTCAGGGAGATGAGTCTTCCTGACTCCAGAACCAAGGTTCTATGGACTCTGGCACCACCTAGCTGCCCACTTGTAAATACTTTCATAATATCGTACGATCACAGGTTTAGATCTGGAAAGGACCTTCGTGGCCATGTAGTTCAACGCACTCATTTCACAGTTGAGGAAACTGAAACCTAGATATGTGAAATGACAGATTTGGCAGGATTTGAACGCAGCTCATCTGACTCCAGAGGTCATTCTCTTTCTATTGCACCAAAGATCTCCTTTCTAGAGCCTGGTGATGAGCCAAGATGCACAGAGGAGTACTAGTGGCTCTCCAGAAGTATTACTGGCTGGCTCAGCTGCCAGCCAATCCGCATCATGCCCAGCACTAATGGGCAGCCATCCTAAAGTTGACTGACGGATTGGCCAGCAAGTGACAGGAACAATGGTGAACAGCAAATGAATCTCTGGAGTAGGAGGGAGAAACTTCTAGCTGAGACCTCAGCATCACAGGCTCATACAGCTTTCTTTTTTCTTTTTTCTCAGTTACAGGTAAAAACACCTTTTTAAACATTCAATTTAAAATAATATTTTATTTTCCCTCGATTACATGTAAAAACAATTTTTAACACTTTTTAAAAATGTTTTGGGCTCCAATTTCTGTCCTTCCTTCCCTTCCCTCCCCCCTCCCTGAGATGGTAAGTAATATGATGCAGGTTATACATATACAGTCTTATGATTCATTTTTTAAAATTTTTGAGCCCAAATTCTCTCCCTCCATCCCTCCCCTCCGGCCACCTTGAGAAGGCAAGCAATTTGATATAGGTTATATATATGAAGTTGTGCAAAACTTATTTCCATATCAGCCATGTTGCAAAAGAAAACATAGACAAAAAACCAAACCAAGAAAAGTACAGTAAAAAAGAATTATGCCTTAATCTTCTTTCAGACTCCATCAGTTCTTTCTCTGGAGGTGGATAACATTTTTATCATATGTCCTTTGGAATTGTCTTACCCTGGCAGCAGAAGCCTATGGCTCACTCAACATGTTCTTCTGGAGGAATCACTATGTAAACTTGTGAGCATGCACAAGCATCATCTTGGGTCCGTTTGCTTTGTGAAGAAAAGGAGCCTTTCCATTGGCTGTTGAATAGGAATTGAGAATGCTTACAAAAGGCACTAACCTGCCAGGGTGCTTCTTCTGTCCTCTCTAACTGTGACTGAGGAAAAGCACCTTGTAAACTTCTAAGTGGGGAAAGAAGCCTCAGGCCCCAATCTGACCACTCCAGCCTACACCTTACCATGATTGCAGGCCTCTTCTCTTACCTGATTTTTAGGTTTCAGAATAGTGGAGACAGCTATGGCCTTGTGAGCCTCGAAAGGTTGAGAGAGCAAGTGAATTTCCCAACAGACAAATTCCCAGCACAGCCCACATTCGTCCAACAGTTATGCTGAATTTGGAAGCAAACTTAGTAGACAAACTTTTGTAGAAGTTCCATTAAGTTTGAGCCCACCCTGCCTCTAGAGAACAAGGCAGTATAAAAGAGAGGGTGACCTGGGCATTGGGGGAAAATGTTTGTACTTCTGTTCATGCTATGCCTTCTCAGTAAATATCTCTTTGTAACAGTGGGGGGAAAACCACCCCAAAATTCTAGGAACTCAAGGCAGAAGTAGGCATGTGCTTACATGTGGCTCAGAAGCACAGATCCTGAGAGAGAACTTTCCCCGATCAACCAACAGTAGCGTTTAGTGTGAGATTTCCTGAGAATGCACATGGTGGAGAAAGACTGCCCATTCAGCCTGAGGGAGTAGTTCATGGACAGTGTTTATTGTGTGGAAGAAGAAAGAGTCCAAATTCCCTAGGGAGAATGATTCAAAATTTTCCAAAGGAAAGAAATTTTCTGGACAGAGCCTCAAAAATGATACCTAACTTAAGAGTTTCCAAGTACAAGGGCTCCCAAATTTGGGACTTCGAAGATGATACCTTCTGGAGAGGGAAAGGGGTTTCCCGCAGCAGCACGCTTCTTAGAGAAAGACGAACATAGCCCACATCGTTCCTAGTCAAAGGGCAGAGCCCATGGGTTTTTTGGAGAAGCCCATCTTCAGGGGGTGGGAGGATGTAGGATAGCGAGTGGTAATAGATACACCAAAAAAAGCACCAATAAAATATTTTTAAATGCATAGAAGAAAACAAAAATGAGTACAGAAGGGAGCACAAACAAATAGGAGAATTTGGTTACTACTTTGTTAAATTATGTGTGTGTGTATGTGTGTGTACTCATTAAAAAACGAACTAAATGGCTTGCTTTTTCTTCATATATTGAAATGTTTGTTTGTTGAATGACTGCCAAGTTCACAATAACTTTTTTAATTTCAAAAACATTTAATTTCCCAATAGCCACCCTCTCAGCTGCCTGCCCGATAGAAACTTGCTTCATCACAAAGAAAAGACTGAAAATTTCTCAAGACCTGGGATCATGTCCCCTCCTGTCTGTTCCGAACAATAGATGAGAAGAAAGCTAGGCACACAAGGGGGATCAGTAAAAGATTTGGTGAATTATTAATCTCTCTGAAATATCGTATTATACTGAAATCATGATTTGATGGAGCATAAGAAGAAAGCTCAGGTCCGCATATATCATCTTTCTTCCCCCACTCTCAGGTTCCTTTAAACCTGGAAAATCCAAGGGTTTTAATCTACTCCTTTTAAGCTCATGGAAGCCTGTTTGTAGGGCGATGTGTTTCTGTAGGAGACACTCAGAGATAAGGGAAGGCCTGGATTCTTCCAGAAAGGAAACATTGTAGAAAGAAAAACTATTCAATGTGGAGTCAGAGGACCTCAGACCCACCCTCAACCCTGTATGCATACTCACACACACACTCGAATACATATACACACATACACATACTCACACACACTCGCATACACATACATGTACACATACATACACTCACACATACTTGCATACATACACACACTCACATACACACATGCACATATATACATACACACTCACATACATATACACACATACACACACTCACACACACATACACACAGGCAATGAATGTTTTGTGGTTCTTTTGGAAAGAGCACTTAAAATCAAAATTCACCCTTAAACACTAAAAAGATGTTTTTTTCTTCCCAACCACATGGCGCTGTTGTAAGGTTGCAACCCTTGCCAACTGAACCTAGAGGTCTAGAAGCCCTACCAAAATCCCAACGAGAATTCCCAAGAAAGACGCTTCAGTTGGCTTAAACCTTGCTAAGTCAGCACCATCTGTTTCTCAGGGCATTACACCAGGATTCTCAAGAGCTTTGGTTTGAGGCAGCTACCCAGATGCTGGTGGGAGTTGATTGGTGATCCTTATTCCAAATGTGTGGACCAATGAGAAAAGAGTATAAAAGACAGGGTCCTACACCCCTGGAGGTCTCAGATCAGTGGCCCCACTCTCCTTTCCTCCATACATCTGACCAGCCAGGAAGCCGGACACAAAAGCAAGCTGGTGGTAAGATTATTTCTGGGCTTCTGGAGCCTGCAGCTTTTGCTAGAACTGAATAATGACAATATGGGAAACCACATGGAAAGGGTTATTAACCCAGTATATGTGGATAGATTTCAGGGCGGGTCTGTGAACTTGAAAAGGAAAAAGAATTATGTCATTATTTTCATTAACCTCTAACTGAAATTTAGCATTTCCCTCTAATATGAACTAATGATCCTGAGAGGTAGCCTACAGGCTGCACCAGACCATCATGCCCCCAAAACAGATTAAGAACCCCAGCAGTAGGTCAAGTGAAAGGAAGACTGTAGTTTTCTGCTTGGGACCTATTGAGGTACCCCTACTTTGGACTTCACCCATCTTGGCCTCAGTTTACTCATCTCTAAAATAAGGGGGGAGGGTTAAGTAGATGGCCTTTGAGGTGTCTTCCAGCTCCAGATCTATGAGCTCATGAACTTATGTGAAAGCAAAAATCAAACAGGTGTAGTGGTGCACACCTGCAATCCCATCCACCAGGAAGGCTGAGCATGAGTGCTTGCACTGCAGTGGGCTAGTCCATTCAGGTGTGCACATAGAGACCCGCATCATTATGGCGGAATCCTGGGGCGGGGGAGGGCCAGCAGGCTGCCAAAGGAGGGGAGCAGCCTAAGGATGAAGGAGAACAAACAGATGCTGGGTCCAGGAGTCACCTCTGAACTTCCAGCCTGAGGAAGATGGGGATACCCACTCTTGAAAAAAAATTATATATATATATATGTGCGTGTGTGTGTGTGTATGTATGTATATGTATATATATATATGTACACACACGTATATGTATGTTTGTGTGTCTGTACATATATACAGATACACATGTACATATACATACATGTATACACATGTTTATACTTATGTATGCATGCATATATATATCTCAATACAATATTTTAATAATAAATCTAATGATGAGGCAAAGCCAACCACTGCAGGGAGAATGAAATCCACACTCACTGTGATCATTTGATCAGAATGTCTGTTTGTACAAGTTTCCATTCCAGAAAGTGTTAAAACAGGCATCCTAGCTAAGAAATGCTTTGGCTGATTTCCGGAAACCGGAAGTTTCTGAAGCACAAAGCATTGAGGTGCGGGGGACAGAGCACCGGGCTGGAGTCTGGAGGCATTCCGAGTCCTGGCTTTGCTGTGTGACCTTGGGCAAGGTGCCTAGCTTTTCTGGGCCCCAGCTTTCTCATCTTAAAAGAAGAGTGGGGCAACAGAAAAATGACTTCAGATGACCTTCTCACCTGAAGTAAAGGGATGTTTAGTTTAGATGTCTCCAGCCGAGAAGTTCCTCTGAGATGAAAATTCATCCCGCCTCTGGCTGGATGGGTCTAAATTATTCTTCTTGAACCACTCTGGGGCCTAGGGGCTAGTTGTAAATAGCCCTGAAGCTGGGGGAGAAAGAACATTTGGATGGCACCAGGGCAGGAGGGAGGCTTTCTAAGGAAACTCCAGAAGCATCCAGTGAGAAAGAACACTAGATAAAAACCCTGGGCTAGAGGTGACTCTGAGAACAGTGTTAGGAAGAAGGAGCCCAGGCACGTAGGAGAAGGGGAAAGCTAGGGGAGATAAAAAAGCCTGGGACACAATCCTAGGAATGCTAAATTGCCAGGCGCCTTGCGATTTTCAAGCTATGTTGCTTTAGGACCTGGTGTAAGGTTCTCCGGAGTGATTAGTAGCACATGCGCGCGCGCACACACACGAAAGAAAGGCTGTGTGCTGTGTTCAAGAAATAAGGTAAAGAATAAGGGAACGATTTGGGGAGAATTCAGGCAATGTGAAAACAAGATGTCATTTTTTAAAAAGGTGGAATAGGGGAGATAAGGGGAAGGCCTGGATTCTTCCAGAGAGGAAACATTGTGGAAAGAAAGACTATTGAATGTGGAGTCAGAGGACCTCAGACCCACCCTCAACCCTGCATGCACACTCACACACACACTCGTATACATATACACACATGCACACACTCACACACACTCGCATACACATACATGTACACATACACACACTCGCATACACACACTCACATACACACACATACACACACTCGCATACATACACACATACACAAACTCACACACTCGCATACATACACACACATACATATGCACACATACACATACATACCCATACATACACACATACACACACTCACATACACATACATGCACACATGCACACACACACACAAGACACATACACTACCTGTATGGCTTTGGGCACGTCCTTTAACCTCTCTATGCCTCAGTTTCCTCATCTGTAAAATGAAAGGGTTGGAATAGAGGGCCTTTTCCAGCTCTGTATCTCAATACGTGATAATATTCTATATGTCTCCCTATTATATGCCTTCTTTGATAATAATAAAGGGGCGACTGTGCAGATAGAACGGCAGAGGGGAAAGGATGTTGGATTTTGACTCAGAAGACTGGGCACCTCCCCGTCTCGGAGGTTTACCTCTAGTCACATTTGTGTGCAAAGGGCAAGAAGTGAGAAAAAGCATCTGAGCGGGCTTGAGAATCCTCAGGTTTGCAGCAGCAACTATTTCTTTTTGCCCACACTCGATCACCATTAATTCACATACAGGAGAGAATCAGGTGGTCTTGAACCGAGGGAAACCATGGTGCTTTAGAAGAACCAGACCTTCAGACCTTTGGAAGTTTGTTGAAATAGAATTCCTCTCCCCTTAACCAAAAAAAAAAAAAACCCAAAAAGTTTGAAGAGAAATGTAGGTTGGCATTTAGAAACCAACTAAAGTTAAAAGGGACTTTTTTCACTTAATAGTATTTATTTTTTTTTTCCAAATACATGCAAAGATAGTTTTCAACATTCATTTTTGTAAGATTTTGAGTTCCAAATTTTTTTCTCCCTCTCTCCTTTCCCTCCCCACTCCCCAAGACGACAAGCAATCTGATATAGGCTATACATGTACAATCACGTTAAACATATTTCTACGTTAGTCATGTTGTGAAAGAAGAATCAGAACAAAAAGGAAGAACAGTAAGAAAGAAAAAACAACAAAAAGAGAAAAAATAGTGTGTTTTGCTCTGCATTCAGACTCCATAGTTCTCTCTCTCTGGAAGTGGAGGGCATTTTCCATTATGAGTCTTTTGGAATTCTCTTGGATCATTGCATTGCTCAGAAGAGCTAAGTCTATCACAGATGACCATAGCACAATGTGGCTGTTACTGTGTACAGTGTTCTCCTGGTTCTGCTCACTTCACTCAGCATCAGTTCATGTAAGCCTTTCCAAGGTTTTCTGAAATCCATTAAAAGGTACTTTCTAACACTAAATCATTTAGAGGCTCAGGTCAGAGATACTGATGCTGCTAGCAGGAGGACGTGAATACAAAAGACAGACTAAATTTCTAAGCTCTAATTAGCTGCCTGGTTGGTTTGTGCTCTAAAGCAGCTTAGCTTATGGGGTTAAGAGACTGCTAACAGACTTGTCTCCTTATGACAAGAAAATGGCTTTTCCTTAGTCCTCTGGCTGTGTTACATAACATACACACCTTAACTGTTAAGAACCTGGCTTTCTTTTTTAAAAAATTTTATCATTTTTATTTAATATCTTAGTTTTCAACATTGATTTCCACAGATTTTGAGTTACAAATTTTCTCCCCATTTCTACCCTCCCCCCCATTCCAAGATGGCATATATTCTGATTTCCTCATTCCCCAGTCAGCCCTCCCTTCTGTCACCCCACTCCCTGCCCCCATCCCCTTTCCCCTTACTTTCTTGTAGGTCAAGATAGATTTCTATGCCCCATTCCCTATATGTCCTGTTTCGCAGCTGCACGCAAAAACAACTTTTTTTGAGCATCTGCTTTTAAAACTTTGCGTTCCAAATTCTCTCCCCTCTTCCCTTCCCACCCACCCTCCCTAGGAAGGCAAGCAATTCAACATAGATCATGCATGTATCATTATGTAAAACACTTCCACAATACTCATGTTGTAAAAGGCTAACTATATTTCCTTCCATCCTGTCCTGTCCCCTTTTATTCAATTTTCTCCCTTGACCCTGTCCCTTTTCAAAAGTGTTTGCTTTTGATTACTTCTTCCCCTTTCTGCTCTCCTTTCTATCAACCCCCCTTTTTTATCCCTTCCCCTTACTTTCCTGTGGAGTAAGATACCCAACTGAGTGTGTATGTTATTCCCTCCTCAAGTTGAATCTGATGAGAGCAAGATTCACTCATTCCCCCTCACCTGCCCCCTCTTCCCTTCCCACAGAACTGCTTTTTCTTGCCACTTTTATGTGAGATAATTTACCCCATTCTATCTTTCCCTTTTTCCCTCTCACAGTATATTCCTCTCTCGTCCCTTAAATTTATTTTTTTAGATATCATCCCTTCATATTCAACTCTCCCTGTGTCCTCTCTCTCTCTCTCTCTCTCCATATATATATATATATATATATATATATACACACACACACATATATGTATGTATATATATGCATGTATGTATGTATATGTATATTCCCTTCAACTAACCTAATACTGAGAAAGCTCGCATGAATTACACACATCATCTTTCCATGTAGGAATGTAAACAAAACAGTTCAACTTTAGAACAAAACAGTTCAACTTTAGTAAGTCCCTTATGAATTCTATTTCTTGTTTACCTTTTCACGCTTCTCTTGATTCTTGTATTTGAAGATCAAATTTTCTATTCAGCTCTGGTCTTTTCATTGAGAAAGCTTGAAAGTCCTCTATTTTATTGAAAATCCATATTTTGCCTTGGAGCATTACACTCAGTTTTGCTGGGTAGGTGGTTCTTGGTTTTAATCCTAGCTCCATTGACCTCTGGCATATCATATTCCAAGCCCTTCGATCCCTTAATGTAGGAGCTGCTAGATCTTGTGTTATTCTGATTATGTTTCCACAATACTCAAATTGTTTCTTTCTGGCTGCTTGCAGTATTTTCTCCTTGACCTGGAAACTCTGGATTTGGCAACAATATTCCTAGGAGTTTTCTTTTAGGATCTTTTTCAAGAGGCAATCAGTGGATCCTTTCAATTTCTATTTTACCTTCTGGTTCTAGAATATCAGGGCAGTTTTCCTTGATAATTTCTTGAAAGATGATGTCTAGGCCCTTTTTTTAATCATAGCTTTCAGGTAGTCCAATAATTTTTAAATTATCTCTCCTGGATCTAATCTCCAGGTCAGTGGTTTTTCCAGTGAGATATTTCACATTGTCTTCCATTTTTTTCATTCCTTTGGTTCTGTTTTATAATATCTTGATTTCTCATAAAGTCACTAGCTTCTACTTGCTCCAATCTGATTTTTAAGGTGGTATTTTCTTCAGTGGTCTTTTGGACCTCCTTTTCCATTTGGCTAATTCTGGCTTTCAAGGCATTCTTCTCCTCATTGGCTTTTTGGAGCTCTTTTGACATTTGGGTTAGTCTATTTTTTAAGGTGCTATTTTCTTCAGTATTTTTTTTGGGTCTCCTTTAGCAAGTCATTGACTTGTTTTTCATGGTTTTCTTGAATCACTCTCATTTCTCATCCCAATTTTTCCTCTACTTCTCTTACTTGCTTTTCCAAATCCTTTTTGAGCTCTTCCATGGCCTGAGCCCAATTCATATTTTTCTTGGAGGCTTTTGATGTAGGCTCTTTGACTTTGTTGACTTCTTCTGGCTGTATGTTTTGATCTTCTTTGTCACCAAAAAAGGAATCTAGAGTTTGAGTTTGAGTCTGAATTTGAGTCTGAGTTTATTTTCGCTGCCTGTTCGTGTTCCCAGCCAACTACTTGACCCTTGAGCTTTTTGTTAGGATATGACTGCTTGTAGAGTAGAGAATACTTTGTCCCAAGCTTCAGGGTCCAAGGGCTGCTGTTTTCATAGCTACTTCTACTCCACTGTCACCCCAGGCTCTGTCACCGTGGCACTCCTCCTCCCCCAAGAACTGCCAACCAGGACCACAGTACAGATCCAAGCAGGGCACAGCAAGATAATCTGCCTTTGTGCCCACAAAGTGCTCCTTGCACTCCCGCTCTGATCTGCTGCTAGATTCCTCCCACCGTGTGAGCCAGGGACCCTGGAAGCAGCTGATGCTGGAGCTCTGGAAGCAGCCTCAGGAGCTTCCTGCTGCTGCCACCACCACCACTGCACTACCTCCACCACCCCCAGGGCTGGTAGCCGGACCGCTCTGAACTCGATCCCACAGTTTCCCACTAACCTGCTCTTTGGCATTTGTGCATTGAGAAGTCTGGTAACTGCCACAGCTCAATGATTCATGGCCCTAGGGCCTGTTCTGCTGGCTGACTCCAGGTCTGGTCTGTCCTGGCATGGCCCACGCTGAGCTGCCCTCTGCTTTCAGCACCGTGTGATAGACCCTTCCCAGTGACCATCCAGGCTCTCCTGGGCTGGAGACCTGTTTCCCTCTGCTATTTCATGGGTTCCGCAGCTCTAGAATTTGTTCAGAGCCATTTTTACAGGTTTTTGGAGGGATTTGGTGGAGAGCTTAAGCAAGTCGCTGCTTTCCAGTCGCCATGTTGGCTCCACCCCAAGAAACCTGGCTTTCTAAGAGCTGAAACTTAGCCTCTGGATTATCAGCAAAAGTGAGAGACAGCAGAGTCAGCTCTTCCTATTATGGGGAATAGGTAACATTTCAGATGCAGGTTAGAGCCGGGGCCCAGAAGGTGGGAGCAGCAAAACACTCCAGCAGAGAGAACTGTGGGGAAACCATAGAGATAGATGTCCTACCTAGCAGAAAGCTGAGTTAGCAGAGCAGAAAAATGAAACTACTGCAAAACAGAGGCAGCCTACTGTATGAGCAGCATTGGGTTGCCCTCCATATGTATTCCCTATATGTGTATCCCTCTACATATGTATGCTGACCACCTGCATTATATACATGGGTGAACTGTACCTGAGGGTGAATATGCTTCTGGGAAAGGGTGCCACAGATTTATTGAAGGGGAAGGTTGATAAAAGTAAGTAATCCTAAGACTCTATCCCTCATTAATTAGATAAGTTTTTTCCTCAAAAGTAATTAAAATGATCCTTAAAGGGAAGAGCCAAGATGGTGATACAAAGATGCAATACAATGACCTCCCCTCCAAAACTCCATCAAACAGATCTAGAAAACAAACCAGACTGAATCTCGATGGGGAATACAAGAAAAAGTCACAGTGAGTTATTTTTCCAGCCCAGATGGACACAAGAGACAGGAGAGGTCTGTGGACACAGGGGACAGGGTCTGGACAGAAGAGGGGCATGTAGAGAACATTCCAGTGCGGGGAGAAATTATACACCAGGGCAAGAAAGGGTCCCAGGTACCCCCAAACCCATGCCAAGGCATCTCAATGAGAATAGGTATGAACTGGTAGTTTTATCGTTCATTACACAATTATAGGTCACAGATCCAGGATGGACAAGGGAAGGAGAGGGCCAATGAGTATAGGAGCACATTCACAGGAAGGAGAAGCAGCAGCAGTGTGAATCAGACCAGGAGCAGAGAAAGGTCTTAGTCTTAGCTTCTAACCCAATCTGAAGCCTGTGAGGGAATAACCAAAAACAAAACAAACAAAAAACCTGTTTTGGGTTTCTCTAATCTATAATGGACAAAAAGGGAGGATCAAAGAAAGGAAAAGCCCTTTATTGGGGGTGAATGGGAAGGTGGTAACTAACAACAGAGAGAAAGCAGTGCTGCTCAGTTCTGTTTTTCTGCAAAGAAGAATTACCTTCAACCGAGATGACAGAACAAAAACAACCAAGGAGGGTCAGTATCTAAGATAAGGAAGGAGAAGGTAATGAGCATTTCCCTGCCCTTGCTGACTGCCCTTGGTGGGACCAATGAACTGCCTTCTCAGGTCCTGAAAGAACCTGAGAGCTGGAAAAATGTGATTGCTGAAGCACTGTTGGTAATCTCCAAAAGGTCATGGAAAATAGTAGAGGTCCCATAAGATAGGAGAAGGGCAGATATCATCCTAAAGTCTAAAAAAAGAAAAGAGAACAGTCAGCAAAGTATGGCTGAGTGAATCCAACCTTGATTTTGGGGGAAATTCTCGAATGAACCATTACAGACATGCTCTGAATATACAGAAGGAGAAGCAGTGATTACAAAAAGCCAGCATTATTTTGTCAAGAATAGGTCATGCTAGAATAATCACATTTTTTCACAGTATTGCTAAAGTAGTAGATGAGGTGAATGCTATGGGGTATGTATGACCTAGATTTTAGCAAAGCTTTCAACCCAATCTCATCCCATTCTTGCAGAGAAGATGGAGAGATGGAGAGCAAATGTAATACATTCAGATGGCTTCAGAACTGATTGGATGGCTAGATTCAAGGAGTAGTTGTTAATGGTTCAATATCATCATGGGAGGAGGTCTCCAGTGTAGTGCCCCAGGGATCCATGATCCTCTGATACATGATAGTTTTTATAAACTTAATACTTTATTTTTCCCCAATTACATGTGAAAACAATTTCAACATTCTTTTTTCAAATTTTGAGTTTAAAATTCTTTCCCTCCCTCCTTCTTCTCACCCCCTCACTGAGAAGGCAAGCAACTTGACATAGTTTATACATGGGTAGTGATGCAAAACACATTTCCATGTAAGTCATGCCGTGAAAGAAAACAGACCAAAAAAAACCCTAAGGAAAATAAAGAAAAAGTCTCCAATCTGCACCCTGGCTCCACCAGTTCTTTCTCTGGAGATGGACAGCACCTTTCATCCTAAGTCCTACAGAATTATCTTGGATCATCATATTCTGAGAATAGTTGAGTTACTTACAGTTGCTCATGATACAATGTTGCTGTTACTGTGTACAAAGTTCTGCTTATGCTCATTTCACTTTGCACCAGTTCATATAAGTCTTTCCAGGTTTTTCTGAGAACACCTGGCTCATCAATCATTCCCAGATTGACGGACATCCTCTCAGTTTCCAATTCTTTGCCACCACTAAAAATGCTGCTATAAATATTTTTGGTATATATAGGCCCTTTTCCTTTTCGTTTCTTATCTCTTCGGGATAGAGACCTAGTATGACTTGGTCAATGGTTTTATAGCCCCTTGGGTATGGCTCCAAATTGCTCTCCAGAGTGGTTGGATCAGTATACAACTTCACCAACAGTACATTAGTGTTTACATTTTCCCATATCCCCTCCAACATTCGTCATTTTCCTTTTCTGTCATATTAATCAATCTGACAGGTGTGTAGCGGTAGCTCAGAGTTGTTTAATTTGCATTTCTCTAATTAACAGTGATTTAGAGCATTTTTATATGTCTATAGATAGCTTCAGTTACTTTGTCTGAAAACTGCCTGCTCATATCCTTTGACCATTTATCAATTGAGGAATGGTTCTTATTTCTTAAATTTGACTCACTTTCTTATATATTTGAGAAGTGAAGTTTTTATATATGATGGTTTCCTAACAAATACAGTTAATTAGACATTCCTAAGCCTAAGTGTCATGGGCATTACAGGAGGTAAAAGCATAAGAGCTCACAGTTCATTCAGTCTCATTTAGAAAATGAGACTTAGGTACTTGAGACAATTAGAGAACAATAAATGGCAGTGTATGGTCCAGTGGTACATTGCATGGTTTGGTTGGTCCAAATTGTAGGAGATCAGAGAGAAGGATTCAGGGTCAGCTGGGAGGGCTTACTAAGCAACACAGAGATCTGGGTTGGGCAGGTGGGTGGGAAGAATCTGGACTCATTCCTGAGCTGTCCCAGCTGTAGAGAGACCTACAGACACTCCTTGCATAGATGAGCTCAATCTCCTAATTGCCACCCATCTCCTCTTAACACCGATGTTGTGGGTGTGAATTCCAGGGTTCGTGATGGCGCCATGGACCAGTCCACTGTTGGGCTTGCTGCTGCTGGCCGCGTTGTGCCACTGCTTGGAGCCTGCCAGCTCCACAGAGGATGTACAACCTTTACCACCCAAGGGAGCTTGCATCAACTGGATGGGGGGTGCCCCAGGCCACCCTGGCTACAATGGGTCTCCAGGCCGGGACGGGAGAGACGGTATCAATGGTGAGAAGGGGGAGAAAGGAGATGCAGGTGAGCTCAAGGGCCATGTCTTTTCCTGGGTTTCAATCTGTCCCTCTGGGTAGTTCCATGAAGAGGGTTAGAGAGATTGTGTCAGGGTCATGCATAAAGTTAAGTGGAATATCACTGGGGACATTGTAGCAAATCATACAGTTACAGTTTAGACTGCGAATCAATCAATCAACATTTATTAAGCTATAAAGATAAAAATGATAGTCCCTCCCTTCAAGGAGCTTCCATTCAGCAACAAGCATTTTATGCACTTACCGAGTACCAGGCATTGTGCTGCAACCTAGATGGCAAAAACAGCTTGTGCCCTCCAATAGTTTACATTCTAATGAGAAAGACACTTCTAAGTTACATAAGAGTAGATGGCAGGTAATCTTGAAGGGAGGCTGCTAGGTGGCACCATAGTTCACAGAGCATCAGGCCTGGAGTCAGGAACATGAGTCTTCCTGAGTTCAAATCTGACCTCAGACACTTCCTAGCTGTGTGACCCTCGGAAAGTTACTTCACCCTGTTTGCCTCAGTTTCCTCATCTGTAAAAGGAGATGGAGAAGGAAATAGCAAACTAGTATCTTTGCCAAAAAACTCAAATGGAGTTATGAAGAGTCAGACACAACTGAACAACAAATCTTAAAGGGAAAGTTATGACAATTTCAGTCTTTCTTATGTGACCCATAGTAGATAGATAGATAGATAAAGCACTTAGGCGCCAGGTCCTGTGTTGAGTACTAGTGATACAAATACAAGCAAAAAAGACACTCCTGAACTTCAAAGAGCTTATATTCTAATAAGGAAAGGCATCACATAAAAGGAAGTGGGGAAAAAAGGTAGGACAAGGTGTGAGCATGGATGTTTTGAGCACTTCATGAAATGGTGGGCTTGGACAGGAACTCACCAATCGGAGGAGGGGATCCTAAGGGTGGAGGTGTCTCTAGCGTCAAAAGGCTGCTGGTGAGGAAATAGAAAAGTGTGGAGAGTCTGGAAGAGGACCCAAGTTTGACAATTGCTGGGCATTTTCCCCTGGAAATGGGGACAGGCTGTACTCAACCATGCGCATCCTCTAACTCTGTCTCTTTCCCAATCCATTCTATTGATCCAATTCCACTTCACTCAACTCCAGACAATGAGCATGCTGTCTAGCCAGCCCAGTGCTCATCCTGGGAGTGTACGATTTGTCCCTTGGAGCTGGGATTGCTCATTGATCTAAATTCTGTTAATGCTGTTTTTATTGCTCTGGGCATTGTGTTTGTTGTTTACTTCGCCCAGCCATGACTTATGCAGATCTCCCCATTCTGGAAAGGCTTTGAGCAGTGTGTCTGCTTTCTGAGGGCCAGCCTAGCTAAACACCAAGATGCTCCCCATCAACAGGCTTCCTGCTTGGGGATGAATTTTTTGACCATGGCAAACTGAAAACAATGTCAGTCTATGCCATCTAAACTTTGCATCCCTAGTACCAAGTGTTCTGCACACAGTAGGTATTTAACAAATGTTTGTTGATTGAATGAATGGATTAATAAATTTAATAGCAAGCATTTATTGTTTTTACCATATGCAAAACACAATGCTAGGCCCTGGGGATACAAAGACAGAAAGGAAACAGTCCCCACCTTCAGGGTGCTTGCATTCTACTAGGGAACACAACATGTCCACATAAGAAAATAAAATGTAATTTGTGTAGGAAGATGGCAATGAATGAATGAGAGGTGTAGGAAGAACATTCTAAGCAGAGGAAATGAGATAAGAATACATGTGACGAAGACAGGAAATGGAAGGGTTGGGCTGGCTAGACAGCAACTACTTATTGCCTGAACTTGAGTGAAATGGAATTGGATCAATAGAATGGATTGGAAAAGAGACCAATTTGGCTATAATAAAAGATGCCTCTTTGGGAATTTTCCTAGGATATAAAGCTAGAGAAATTATCAATAAACAAATGTTAACTGAGCATCTACTATATGCCTGGCACTATGAGGGACACTAGAGAAGAGGACATAGGTTGTCTCTCCCTTAAGGATCTTCTTCCACCAGTTAGTTCTGCCATGATGGCCAGAGAGGTCAATGAGTCTTGCACATGATAGGAGCTCTGTTGGGATGAGATTTGGAAATGAGCTTGGATCACTATGGCTACCGATGTTCTCTTATATAATAGGTCTGCTGGGTCCCAAGGGTGATGCTGGTGAAATGGGTGCTCCAGGAGTTGAAGGTCCCAGGGGATTTCCTGGACTTCCAGGGAAGAAAGGGGAACCAGGAGAGGCAGCCTACAGGTACCGCTCAGCCTTCAGTGTTGGGCTGGCCACCCGAGCCCCAGTCCCCAATGTCCCTATCCGCTTCACCAAGATTTTCTACAATGCACAGGATCACTACGATGTCACAACTGGCAAGTTCCGCTGTAATTTCCCAGGCTTGTATTATTTCTCCTACCACATCACAGTATATATGAAGGATGTGAAGGTCAGCCTCTTCAAGAAGGACAAGGCAGCCATATTCACCTATGACCAATTCCAAGACAAAAACGTCGACCAGGCCTCAGGCTCTGTACTATTGTACCTAGAGAGTGGGGAGGAAGTCTGGCTCCAGGTGTATGGGGATGGAGAGCAGAATGGCCTCTACGCAGATAATGTTAATGACTCCATTTTCAGTGGTTTCCTTCTTTATCACGATGCTGATCAATCTTGACCTCGGGGAGCACCAGAGAATCCACTCAAGAGTCTACCTTGAGACAATGCCAACTTTCACAACTCTGATCTTAGATTATACAAGAGTTTGGCTTTATTTCCTAATTTGAGACACTGAATCTTATTCACTCACTCACTCATTCATTCACTCAATACATTTTGGGGGTACCTGCATTTGCTAGGTGCCCAGCCCAGTGTCGGGTGTTGTAGGAGAGACAAGGAAGTCTTGTAGTCTCATGGGGAACTCACAGTTTAGTTGAGGGGAATCAAGATTTAAATGCATTAAAAACCCCCACTAAAATGCAAGAGTGTCGAGTCATTGGTAGAGAGATGAAGACAGGTATCCATGGCCACTCTGAGGCCTCCTTCTAATAGGAAATGTTTTCTCTTCTTCACAATGGGCATAGGTGATCAAGGGCCACCATGAATAATGTCCTGCTCTAACAACTTCCCCCTCGGAGAAGATAGCTTCATCCTCCACTCCTAATTCTCCCATTAGGTGAAACAATTTAAGAGAATTGGCCTCTTTCCATACAGTCACCTTCTCTTTCTATCCATACCTGCCAAATTCCACAGAGGCAGATTCTCCTCCTCTGGATAATGGATCTAGACTGAGAAAGGCCTTAGACACCGGAAGTCTAATCATCTTTTACAGATGAGGAAACTGAGGGTCAACTTGCTGGACTAATTCTCTTTCTAAGGTCTTCACTAAAGTAGAAGCTGATAGTGTTCTATAAATGTATAAAACCTGATGACCTGACTTCGGCTCATATTTTAAATTCTGGGTAATTCCTAAGCACACACCTAGAATGATAGTCTATTCTTTGCCTTTTCACGATGTTCAAAATGTTTGAATATTCTCATTTCTACAATTAAACTCATCATTAGTACGAATAAAAGCTTTGAACATCGATTGTTTGCGGCTCCATTTCTGGGGGAAGATGGCATGAGTTTTAGAAAGCATGGAAGGCAAGTGATTAACATGGAAGTGTTTCTCATGATTGCACATGTAGAACCTTGATCAGACTGCTTACCTTCTCATGGAGGGGGAAGGGAGGGAGGGATAGAATTTGGAACTTAAAACTTAAAAATTGTTTTTATGTATAATTGGGGAAAAATAAAATATTACTAAAAATTTTTTAAAAGGATGGAAGGAAAGGAAAAAAACCTAGCCTTTTGTCAGACGCTCAAGGAGGCATTTTGCCCTCAGAAAGAAATCACTGGAGATTTCCTCAGGATTTCTGACAAGGAAAAGCATATCCAGTGGTATTCTGCCTTTCAAATCTTGCTGTTTGAGCCCCCATGGGATAAACAGACCTGACAGTATCTGTCTATTATCTGGCTACTCTTTCACAGTGTGCTGCTCATCAGGACCAGGGATCATATTGCACTCAATAATGCTCCGAAGTGGGGGGCATTTCTTTCTTCCTTTTGTTTATATTATTTTTTCATTTTTCTATCATAGCAATTTCCCATTAACCAACTCCTACACATCGAACCTCTTCTCTTAACAAACACTGACAAAAAGAAAAATATTTAAGCCATGGTAAGTGACACAACATCTCTGTCTCACACGCTAGATCCCATTTCCTGCCCGTGGTCCCCACCTCTCTATTGAGAGAAGGGAGGTGAATTTCCTTATCAAATGAGACAATGTATGTGACTCTTTGTAAAACTTAGAGCCTATTACACCAATGCTAAGGGTCACTGTCATTGTTAATCAGGTCTCCAGGACCAAAATTGTCCATCACAATTCAACTGCTTTTTAGTGTTATCATTTAATTATTATTTATTATTGTCATTATGGTCATCATCATCATCATCCTACTTTTATCTTGGTTCTGCTTTCTTCACTCTGCATTACTTTATCCATGTCCTCCTGTATTTCTCTGAAATCTTCATATTCGTTATTTCTTATGGTTCGGTCATATTCCATTAGAGTCATAAATCACAATTTGCATGGCCATCCCCATCAATAGGTACCTATCTTAGCCTCAGTTTTGTGCCGCCCCAAAAAAGCTGCTGTGAATATTTTTATAGAGACAACCTTTGTTTCTTTCATTGACCTCTTTGGAGGATTAGCCCAATAGTGAAGAAAAGGCTATTTCTTTGGTATGTTTTCTTTCCCCATGAGCCACCAGGACTTTAAAAGCTAGAGTATGAGATCAGAGCATCATAGATTCAGCCCTGGAAGACTTCTTAGAGCCCATCTAATCCAACACCCTCATTTTACAGAGAAGGAGACTGAGGCACAAAGAGGTTAAGTGATTTGCCCAATGTCAAATGCTAGTATGTTTTGGAGGATAGATTTGAACCCAAGTCTTGCTGCTAGTCCAGGGCCCTAGTCATTACAGCTGTTGCTTCTCATATCCACGGGTCTGTATGTGACTTCAGGTGCCATGGGTATATACACAGCCTCAGTCATCTGATAAAAAAATTCACATTTCATCTGGATGGCACATGTTTGATATATAATAGAACTTTGCAAATATGCAGAGATTTGCCGCTTTTTAAAGTTTTCATCCGGATGGTTAGCATTACGCTGACATGACTTGAGATCTAAGCTTAGATTTAAAATCTAGGCCCATGGGGCCACGTTTTTTAAATCAATGAAAACAGGAAAATGCAGGTGCCTCCCTACTTTATTCAATAAGAATGCTCTCTGATAGTTGTGCAAGTGGAATCCTTTTTCGAGTGAATTAAGGGATTTAGCTAAATGAAATATTGTATGTCAGGTTCATCGTAAACCTTAAAATGCTAATGTCTCAGATTATTGTTACTTAAAGCACTAGAAAATTTTACCCAAAATAGCCAACCTCTAATGTTTTTTTTTCATAAAAGCAATTGAGATATTTATTTTTTTATTTTTATTTTTAGTTTACAACACACAGTTCTACATAATTTTGAGTTCCAGATTTTCTCCCCTCCCTCCCCCCTCCCTCCCCAAGATGGCATGGTATCTCATATAACTACCACATATAACTTCACATTGAATTAATTTATACACTAGTCAAGTTGTGGAGAAGAATTATGACCGATGGAATGAATCATGAGAAAGAACAACCTCTAATGTTTTAAATTCAGATTTTTTGATAGATTGGGTTTTCTTCCAATTTTTGGTTCTCTCTGTCAAATGATAAAGGGAAAACACAAATATTCATATGATCATAGGTTTATAGCCAGAAGAAATCTTGGAGTCAGCGGGTCTAAGCCCCTCACTGCAGAGAAAGGTTAAGTGATTTGCTCACTCCTTACTGAAACACACCATGAATTCTGAATAACAGAATAAGCATGTTCTCCCTCTTTTCTCTCTAGTGTGTAATTTGGTGTCTGGGAGAGGAGGCGGGGTGGGAAGGAGATCTCTTTCAGCCCACTTATCTACCTTCAGTAAGAAAAGTCCCCACTGGAACTGAAAGAGTAAATTAAGACACCCCCCCCCCCAGCATCTTATTTGCCCAAGAATTCACCAGCTGTAGCAGTTGAGGAAAATGTACAGATCAAGAGAATTGAGGAGAACTAGGAAGAGAGGCCATCAATTGGAAACTGAAGCCCCCAAAGCTAAACCAGGTGTGGGTGAAGAAAGGAAGACTAAGAGTCAGCAGGTACTGAATTACTCAAGGCAGGAGGATGACTTGCCCTTACAATGTACAAAGGATGATTGATCTATCTGGATGGAGTGAACCTTCTCTGGACTGGAGACCACTGAGTGAATGGGGTAGAGGGTGGGCTTTGAAGTGGCATGGTGGGGGGAGCAAGAAACATGCCTGTTCTTCCTTCTGGTGCTATTAGCCAAGGAGAATAAATGATGGGCATCCAATGCTAGAGAAGGCACCTTTTTCTCTCCTTAAGGCTCTGTCACAGTGGGGCTACATCCGATACAATGACCTTGAGCACAGGCCTCTTGATGTCCACATTCAAATTGTTGTCTATCTCACACTGACTTCCACCTGGCCTGACAGCCCTTGTCATATGGAAAAAAAACCACAAATACTTGAAGGATCATCAATTTAGGGCTGCAAAGGATCTTAGAGGTCACTGAACTCCATTTTATGAAAATTGAGACATAACAAGAAAGAAAGAAACAAGGGTTTGTTAAATGTTTACTCTGGTAGAGACTGTGCTAAGAGAGGTTCCCTATGGTCACACAACCAGTAAATATTTGAGGTAATATTCAAACCCAGGCCTTTCTGATTCCATGTCCAAGCCTCTTTCAACAATAACACAAAGCCACTCATTCCAAAATTCACTAGTTTTGCTATAATAGTGGAGAACCTCAATGTATCCTTTTTGGACCTGGATAAATCTAACAAAAGTAAACAAAAAAGAAGTTAATAACCTGTATAGAATCTTTATAAAGTTATATATGATGAATCTCTGATTATTGAATAGGAAGAGAAAGGAATATACACATCTTCCGATGTATATGTCGCCTTGACAAAAACTGACCATGTATTAGGGTCTCACAAACAAATACAGAAAACAGAAATATTAAATATGTTGCTTGTTGACTACAAAGCAATAAAATTATACTCAATAAAGGACCACCAAAGAAAGGGAATTTTTTTTAATTCACTGATTTTGTTTCCATGATACATGCTTGACTAGATGATAGAATGTTTGGAAATACTTAGGTATTTCAGTTTTCAGTTCTCATCCAGATGTTTGGCATCACATAGACATGGCCCTTGATCAACATCCATCTCTTGTGCAAGATTTATTTAAGTGGGTGGAAAATGAGTATGCAAGTATCTTCAAAGTTTATGCAAAAGGTGTGCTCCCAAATAGCTGAGTAAATTGAATCCAATTTTAACACACTAAGAAACTTAGCTAAAGCCTTGCATAGCCATGGAAGTAGGAAGGACTGGAACAGCACAGTCCCTACTCTCCAAAACTTCACAATCTAGTTGTGGCCATCTAACAGATGTCCTGATAAGCGAAATGTCCCATCACTACTATGAACTGGTTCGAGGACAGGCTTCTATTTCCAGGGCTCTTCATTGATTTCTTCTTTCTATCCAGGTGAGATGTAATATACTCTGCTGACAATCCCAACAATCCTCTGTTTCTACCACTGTGATCAATCCTCAGCCATAGATGGTATCCTCTTTGAGGACAGAGACCACCAGTGTAGTCTCGATTTTGTATTTTCCAATGCACTAATACAATTCCTGGAACAGAGAGAGCATCAGTATTGCTGACTGATAACAGAGTAATGTAAGGTCCCAGAAATCCATTGTTACATATAGAAGTAATCAGAACTGGTCATATTCAGTGTCAAGGGTAGTTTTAGCCATTAGGAAATTTAAAGTGATCTCTTTTTAAGATAATCATCCTTGCAGTAGGCATCCTGTGTTTAGTAGGGAGCCATAAATATTCAGTAATACAGATAAGCATATGCCAAGTAGAAGACAATCTATTGCCAACATCCACATCCCAGGGAGAAAAGGGTATACATAGAAGGCATAAAGAACCCCATCAGCAGTCTGGTAACCCTGGAGATGTGTTATGATAGACCTATTGTTCAGGAGGGCCAGCACTATGACAGGCACCATAGTTATTCAGTGGATTCCAGAAAGGCTTAGAAAGCCATGCCCCTCTTCTGACTTGGGGGATGCTGAGCTCTGCCCTTTCCATCACCTCCTGGGTCCATCTGCAGTTGTTTTATTGCCCTTTCCTGTTACAGGGATCAACAGCAGAGAGTTTGTCCTGGGTAGGGTACAAGAAAGTTCAGGAAAACTGACATCCATATGTGTATGTACATGAAGCTGAGGTCAGAGAGACTGTTTGAGAAAGATGCATTTGAAGATAATGAAATCCATGTTCTGCTGACAGCTTCTTCTGAGGTATTTCCTCCCCTTCTCACTTCCCTCTCTTCACTTCCCCCAACTAGAGGATTATAGCTGAGAAGAAAGCACAGTAGCTGATAGCCATGTGGAGGATTGAGAGGTGCAGGTAGTCTTGTTCATCCATTCAGTTGTGTCTGACTCTTCATGACTTCATGGACCATGCTGCCCATTGGCTTTTCTTGGCAAAGATACAAAAGTACTTTGCCATCTCCTTCTGCAGTGGATTAAGGCAGAGGTGAAGTGACTAAGCTAGTAAGTGTCTGAAGCCAGATTTGAACTCAGGGTCTTCTTGACTCCAGGCCCTGAGTTCTATCCATTGAGCCACTTAGATGCCCAGAGAGAAGCACTAAGAGGAGGGAGGGGAAAAAGAAAGAAAGAAAGAAAGAAAGAAAGAAAGAAAGAAAGAAAGAAAGAAAGAAAGAAAGAAAGGAAGGAAGGAAGGAAGGAAGGAAGGAAGGAAGGAAGAGAGAGAAAGAGAGAAAGAAAGGAAGAAAGAGAGAGAAAGAAAGAAAGAGAGAAAGGAAGAAAGAATGAAAGAGAGAGAGAAAGAAAGAGAAAAAATAAAAAGAGAGAGAGAAAGAAAGGAAGGAAGGAAGAGAGAGAAAGAGAGAAAGAAAGGAAGAAAGAGAAAGAAAGAAAGAAAGAATGAAAGAGAGAGAGAAAGAAAGAGAAAAAATAAAAAGAGAGAGAGAAAGGAAGGAAGGAAGGAAGGAAGTGAGAGAATGAGAGAAAGAAAGGAAGAAAGAGAGAGAAAGAAAGAAAGAGAGAAAGGAAGAAAGAAAGAAAGAGAGAGAAAGAAAGAGAAAAAATAAAAAGAGAGAGAGAAAGAAAGGAAAGAAGGAAGGAAGAGAGAAA
Source organism: Trichosurus vulpecula (assembly GCF_011100635.1). Taxonomy (NCBI): domain Eukaryota; kingdom Metazoa; phylum Chordata; class Mammalia; order Diprotodontia; family Phalangeridae; genus Trichosurus; species Trichosurus vulpecula. The sequence goes on from NC_050579.1 coordinate 17,300,674, forward strand.
GAAAAGGAATAGAGTAAGAGGAAGAGAGAAAGGAGGAAGAAATAGAAATGGAGGAAGGAAGGAGAAAAAAGAAGGAAGGAAGGAAAGGAGGAAGAGAGAAAGGGAAGAAGAAAGGTGAGAGAAAGAAAGGGAGGAAGAGAGAGAAAGAAAAAAGAAAAGAGGGAGAGAAAGAGAGGAAGAAAGGAGAGAGAAAGAAAAAAGAAAGGAAAGAAGGAAAGAAAGAAAAACAAGGAAAAAGAAAAAGAAAAGAAAAGCACCTAAGCGATTACTGCGTACAAAGTACATAGCCGAGCCCTGGGGATACCAAAAGAAAAGTAAGATAATAGCAGTGGGTCAGCACTTGGTGTTAGTTAGTTGGGAGGGGGTAGGTCCCTTCTCTACAGTGATTGTTTCTCTCAGTGCTGGCTGTAATGGGAACAGGACAGTAATCTTGAGGGCACTGCCATTCCCAAGGCTCTTGGGTTCCGGATCCTTTCTGGACTATTCCGACTTGGTGTCTGATTCGAGGTGGTAGTTTGACTTGTCTGGTGCATGCCCCTTCCTGCCTCTCCTTCAGGATGCCTTACTTCAAAGCACTGTGGTAGGTACTCCTTTTGAGCTCCAAAGAGGTCCTTGAAAGTTTTCTAGTACATAGGATTTGGAAAATAAGCCCATGTTCATCTTTTACATACTGTTAATGGCTTAACTGGAAATGGGGAAAATGTGCTTATCCATAAAATGGATAACTGACTTCTTTTACCGGATGCCAATGTCAAAGTTTGGATCTGACCCAGACATGGCGTAATCCAAGTGACCTAGTGGGTGAGGATCTGGGGAGTCAAGGTATAAAGCATCTCCCTATTCTGGGGACATTTCACAGAATCTCCAGTTGGAGGGGACCTCAGAAACTATCTAGTCCAACCTACCTTGAACAAAAATCCCCTCTACAACATATAGGTATATGTTTAAAGACCTTCAACGATGGGAAGCCCGCCACCTCCTGAGGCAGCCCACTCTTCTTGCTCATTATTTATGTTTGTCCTTACATTAAGTGTCTTTGCAGCTATCACCCATTGATTGCTCCTGGTCTGCTTCTGGGGATCGAGCCGAATATTCTAATATTATGCTAGAAAGCTTATCAAATTCTAAAAGACAGTACCCCTTAAGTCTTTTCTTCTTCAAGTTAAAAATCTTTCATTCCATTGGATCATCCTTCCAATCCTTGAAGAAAGTTCTCAAGTCCAATCATCAGCTTCCTCCAGGTTAAACCTCCAGTTTCTTCTACACCTCCTGAGGTGCACGCACCCCATGTCAGAACCCGGGGCATTGTCCGTATGGCCTCTCTTATCTTCTGAGGGATTAAGAAGCACATACATAAATGGACTTGCACTAATGGCCCTATGGTAGCTCCCTAGGGAGGTACCACAGTTCAACGGGAAGAGAGCTGGAAGTCTCAGTTTTAAATCCTGACTCTCCTACTTACTACCTGTGCGACCCTAGGCAACTCATTCCAACTACCTTGACCTCAGTTTCTTGGGACTAGATGGCTTCTGAGCTTCCTCACATCTCTAAATCTAACATCCTGCGAGCAGCGAAGCCATTGTTTCTAGCATGAATGTTTCCTGCCCTCTGGTGGGCCATATGAAAAGTACAATCACACACCTTAGGAAAGGTTTCATTGACACGCTCAAGGAAAAACCAAAACGTTACTGCTATGATTAGTCACTGACTCCATAGTGTTTCAAGGATGATAACATCGGTGAGCCAAAATCAGTAGCTTGAAACTCGAAGCTCATCTAGTTTAATTCCTTACTTTTAGGGGGCACAGTCGATAGAGTGGTTATTTTTAGTTTATTTTTGCTATATAAATGCTAGCTGGTACAGTGGATAGAACACCTGGTCTGGAGTCAGAAGACCTGAGTTCAAATCAGGCCTCAGACACTTACTAGTTGTATGTCCCTGGGCAAGTCACTTAACCCTGTTTGCCTCACTTTCCTCATCTGTCAAATAAGCTGGAGAAGAAAATGGGAAACCCCTGCAGCATCTCTGCCAAGAAAACAATGGCACAATTGTTATCCTATTTTTTGGAGAAGGCTATGACAAACAACTCCAGTTTCTTTGCTGAGAAAACTCCAAATGGGGCCAGGATGAGTCGGATGTGACTGAAACAGCCGAACAACAACAAAAATTTTAGCTAGGTAGCACAGATAGAGATAGGAGTGTCCTCCCAGCTCGATGCTCTCTCTACCATGTTTTTGTAGATGTTCCCCTGGTTCTGTGCCATGGACCCACTGGTACCAACGTCATCAAAATACTCAATGCCCCCCCCCCAAAGGTGGGGACTTCCCCTTTTGTTTTTCCTGTTTCTCTATGGCCCACTCTAGCATAAGCCTAGGGAACCTGAAGACAGCAACAAATTGAGTGGAAAGTGGAAAGTGGAAAGGTTTTGGAGTCATAGGACCTAGGTTCAAATCCCTCTGACTGACCTAAGATGTAACTTTCTAGGCCTCAGTTTGCTCATCTGCAAAATGAGGGAAATCCTCTAAAGCAGTGGAATTAAAGGCAATCTGCATAATGACTTAAGTTTTAAAATCTAATGTTATTGATGTGTGACTGAATTTAATTCATTTCATTAAATATTTTCCAATTTCAGTTTAATCTAATTTGGGTCCGGCTCAGGAGCATTGTGGATGGTGGCTCTACACGGCTTCTTGAGTCCCTTTCAGCTCTAGGTCTATGATTCTATGACTGCTTGGTTCGAAGAATTCAGTTGAATTTCTTTCAGGGTTCCTCCAGGCTGACGGTCGCTAGGACTGGGCAGGCTGTCTCCGCTGAGCCCCTTTGTGCTGGCTTTCTGCTGAGCTTTGTGCTATGTACCAGCCACCACCAACAGCTCCCCGGGGCCAGGCTCGTTACCAAGTAGAATTAGGGTCCATTGGCTTCACCAATGGGATGATGGCACCATCTGCTGGCCACATATGGCATTGCTGGTCCATTCATCTTAGACTTTTGATTCTAAAATCATTGCATCGTTCAGGACCAGTAGCATTTCTGGACTCTCTGGGGAGCCACCCTGAGAGAAGGCAATTCTTTTTTCCCCCCACTTAATCGTATTTTATTTTTCCAATTACAGGTAATGAGTTTTCAACATTCACTTTTATAATATTTTGAGTTCTATATTTTTTCTCTCTCCCTCCCTTCCCTCCCCACCTCCAAGATGGTATGCAATCTGATATAGGCTAGAGATGTACAATCATATTAAACGTATTTTGTTGTGAAAGAAGAACCAGAAAAAGGGGAAAACCATGAGAAAAAGAGAGAGAAAATCGTCTGCTTTTTTCTACATTCAGACTCCATGGTTCTTTCTCTGGATGTGGATGGCATTTTCTGTCATGAGTCTTTTGGAACGGTCTTAGATCGTTGTATTGCTGAGAAGAGCCAGGTCCATCCACGTGAGTCATCGCACGTTGCTGCCGTTACTACACACAGTGTTCGAGGAGGCCATTCTTGATGCTTTATAAGTAGCGGAGAGATAGATGGATGGGGAATAGATTGTCCTCATGGCTGTAGCCTAGGAAGAAGCCCTGAGTCCTGATGGAGAGGGAGGGTTATTATTCTGTCCTATCCTAACCTGAGGGAGCTCCCAGATAAAAAAGATCATAAGACTAGAGTTCAGAGAGACATTTGAGAGATGAGAATAAAACTCAGAAGGAAATGACTTAAGCAAAATCACACAGGTGAGATCAGAGCCAGAATTTGAATCCGGGTCTCCTGATGCCCAATTCAATACACTGAGAAAGTAATTCCAGTATAGCCAAGGTCAGAGGGCCAAGGTCGGTGCTCATTCCCCTGCTCCATTCACCATTATGAGTTAGTGTTTAATAAATCATTTTTTTTCTGGCTTCCTCCTCCTCTTCTTCTGTGGACCCCCATCCATTCTGCAGTTGCATTGAAATGTTCTAAAAACCAAACCTGCTATTTTCTTCCTTATGAAAGTAATTTTCATTATGTTTTTGTCTTCAGAATTTCATAGCTGAGTTTCCTAATCCTCTTGGCTAACCTCCCTGTAAAATGTTAGGCTAGGAGATTCTGCCTATCACTTCTCTGAATTATTTGAAACATGATCTCCCCAAATTGAGGGTGTATGTCAGTCTATGCTGGGCTTTCCTTTAAAAAGGTAAGAATTGTTGCATGGCAAATGCTTGCTGACTGGCATTTCTTAATTACTAAATTCCAGTGCCTTTGCTCATTCCTCATTCTTCCTTTCTTTTCCAGCTTTTCATTTATCACCTTTTCTTTTGGTATTTTAGGAAATCTCTCCTCCCTTGCCATCCATGGCACTGCTCTTTCCTGGTTCTCTTCCCAACTGTCTGAACTCTCCGCAGTCCCCTTCACTGGTTCATCATCATCCTCACTCCCTAGAAGATAGTGTTTTCTAAAGCTTTTTTTCCTGAAGCCTTTGCTGGGTTCAAGGAATGAATGTTTCAAGGCTAAGGAGGCAATCAGTCTATCCAGCCTGTTTTCCTACCATTTAGGCTTTCTAAGTAGAGGGATATGCTGTGTTGGTAAACAAAATGGGCTCTTAGCACTCAGTTCAACCAAGTGCCCTTGAAGAGTTTGGCCTTTGTTTCCTTGATTAGATTTGGGAGTCCTTGCCAACCTCCTGTGTTGGTAACCAAAAATGGGCTCCTTAGCACTTAGTTCAACAAGTGCCCTTGAATAGTTTGGCTTTTGTTCCCTTTGAGTAATTCATTGAGCCTTACTAGGTGCTAAGCCCCAGGCCCAAACCCCTGTTAGGTGTAAAGCCTTAGTGAGTGTGGATTGGCAACTAAGGTGGGGCCCAAGGTAGGGCTAACTCCAGGGAGGGCCTAGTTTACATGTATGGGAGAGCAGAGGCTTTTAGACCACGTGGTTTTAAGTCCGCCTCTTTGTGACGATTCTAGGTCACGTGGGTGACACGCATGTGTGACTCACCCTTGACCCTGAAAAAGATATAAAACCAGGGGTTGGATGTCTGTTCTTTGGAGCTCTCTGTCGCAGCAGTGGTGGTGCCTGACTCTGGGCCAGCTCTTGTTCTGAGCTCCCGGGCTGAACCTAGATGTTGGTAACTATGAATTGTATTGGGTCTGTCTGTTGATATTTGTAATTAGTTTGTATTTTATTCTGAAGTTCAGGGTACTGGCTTTTTCCCCTGAACTAAGTGAATGCTGTCTGTATCCTGGATTAAAGTAAACTTGTCAACCCCTTTAACCCTGCTTTCCTTATTAAAGCAGATCAAAAGAACCTGTGTTGTTGGCAGCTTTCCGGGTGCTGGCTGTGGGTGGATCTTGCACCCCCACAGAAGCTGCTAGCCGGATTGTTGAAACACCTCCTTGCCTCAGGGGAGTGCCTAGTTTACACATGAGTTTGAGTGACATGTTTGGGACATCAGAGGCTTTTAGACCACGTGGGTTTAAGTCACCTCTTTGTGACAATTCTAGGTCACGTGGGTGACTCGCATGTGTGACTCACCCTTGACCTTGAAAAAGATATAAAACCAGGGGTTGGCTTTCTATTCTTGGGAGCTCTTACCCACAGCAGTGGTGGTGCGAGTGACTCTGGGCCAGCCCACGTTATGAGCTCCCGGGGCTGAACCTAGATGTCAGTAACTATGAATTGTATTTGGTCTGTCTGTCGATGTTTGTAATTTGTTTGTATTTGCTCCGAAGTTCAGGGTGCTGGCTTTTTCCCCTGAACTAAGTGAATGGTATTTGTATGCTGGACTAAAGTAAGCTTGTTAACCTCTTAACGTTGTTTTCTTACTAAAGCAGATCAAAAGAACCTGGGCTTTTGCAGCACGCTGGCAGCGTTCTTGTTGTTGGGCTTATGTTGGTCTTTCACCCCCATAACAGCTGCTAGCCAGATTGTTGAAACATACGTAGAAAGACATTTGCCTCACTGGAGACATGTCTCAAGCTGGGAAGACTAACAAATGGAGTATTTATCTCCAGCTTCTAAATATTCAGTGGAATGTACTTACTGGGATTGAGGGGAGGGGAGAGAAGGGTTTGGCTAGAGCGCCGGGCATGAATCTAAGATTAAATTCAGTAGGGATAAATGTAAAGTCTTACTCTTGGGCAGCAGGACAAGTTTGCCTTATATCCTAACAGCTAATCTGGAGAGGTGATGGACTCAAGGTACAGAATGAATCATAGATTTTCAGAAATGGTCAACATTGGAATTTGTTTTCCTTAACTGTGCATATATGTTACGAGGGGTTTGTTCTGCTTCTTTTTTTTCTTTTTAAGTTGGGGAGGGGGTGAGGGGAGCCAAGTGGGAAGAAGGGAAATAGAGATAAGGTTGTCAAAGAAAAAGTCTTTGAAGCCACTTTTTAATGTACAGAAGTGGGCATAAGGAAGGCCAGAAAGAAATACAAAGACAGCTTGTAAGTCCTATATTGAATTTATTATACACTTAAAAGGGAAAGTGAGATATACAGTTCCATGTATAAGCCTCTTTTGTGGTTCTACTTTAAACATAGAAATGTTCATTTTTATTCAGAATTGGTTCAGATTTAAAAAAAAAAAAGAATAGCTCATCTGGTTTGAATTGGAAAGATGTTTCTATCCCTTGAGATCCACAGCCCAAATGTCCTACTGAATCTAGATCATTGACACAGATCAGTCACTTTGGTTGGCTGTCAAAATTATTAGTTCCATTTTAGAGATGGGAAAAGTGATTGATAATATTTTGGGAAGGATTACTGACAGCATTTCTAGCAATTTAGAGATATCTGGTGCAACAGAGAAGAAAAAATAGCAGTATGAGGAAGTGCACCCATGTGTCTCTGGGAAGGAAACTGATAATGTGGTAAAAACTGTCAAAGGCACCCTCCTGATCTAAAGAGCTTGGGTATACTTTAGGGGCCTCTAAATTCTCTTGCTTACTGCCTCCTGATAATTTCAGAAATTCAGTATAACATCATCTCAAGAGTAATCACCAGATCCCCTTACAAGCACACAGGCTCACAAGTCTCATAACCTAAACAATTTTATTTATAAGTTACTGGAAACCTATAGAACTCATATCCAAGCCCATAGGAAAGAATACCTATCAATGAACTACAAGTCTCATAACATGAACAATCTTATTTATAAGTTACTGGAAACCTAAAGAACTAATATCCAAGCCCATAAGAAAAAATACCCACCAATGAGCTACCACTATCCCATGAGTCCACAAAGTCTTAATGACTTACAGGACTTCCTTGTATCAGCTAAGAGCTAGGAGTATGATCCTCAAACGATTCCTATAACAACAATATTGTAAAGACAAACAATTCTGGAAGACTCAAATATCTGATTAATGCAATGACCAACCATGATTCCAGAGGAATTAGGATGATCTATACTACCCACCTCGTGATAGAGAAGTGATGGATTCAATATGCAGAATGAGACATTTTTGAACATGGATATTGGGAATCTGTTTTGTCTGACACATATATTTGTTACAAGGATTTTGTTTTCCTTTCAAATGGGGCGAGGGGAGGGAAGGAAAGAAAAAATACTTGTTAACTGAAAAATAAAAGAAAATGGGAAAAAAAAAGGAGTTTGCTCCTGCACACACAGCCTCTGCCCTCTTGATGCTCTCAGCAGGAGAGTGGTCGCTGCTGCCTGGGCCTGTTCTGCAGTTCTTCCTGGCTCACAGCAAGCTTCGGATGCTTCATCACCAGCTCTGTCCTCGGGCCTCTGCAGATACTTTCTGCAGCTCTCCTGAGCTTCCAGAAGGCAGGTGTCTCATCCCCTGCCCTCTTGCTATCCTCCGCAAACCACTCATCAAAGCTCCTCTCACCTTCCAGCCAGCGGTCCCTCCACTGCCAACCCCATGCACGTACTGTCCTCTACTTTCGATGTTCTCCTCAGGCTCCAGAAGATGGTGCTCATGCCCCTCCTAGGGGACCAGCTCTCTAGCAACTGGCCTGTAATGGGAAGAACATTCTGAGTACGCTGAGAACTCAAACATACCTCAGAGCCAAAGTGGCCCTTTTCATGATTAAGATGCCTTTTGTACACCAGGCCCACAGCTTCTGATCTCACACCCAAGGTTTCCTAGGGACTAAACACACCCTCCTTTCTGCACTTCCCAGCTGAGTCTTTGTCTCCAATTCCACACAGACACACAGCCTCTCATTACTGTTTGCCTCGTCTCCCTCCAGATCAGAAGGGGCTAAAAAGCACACTCTACTCTCCCTGGAGCACGGAGGCCAGGTCCTTCTAACTACCCAGAACTGCTGCCCCAAACAGCAGCAAAGGAGGAGAAAGGAGACTTCTCCCCAACACCACCAGCATGTTGCAAGAACAGAGCTGTGTGTGAAGCAGGCTTTACACATAAAGACCTGCAGGCTGAGGGCAAAAAACATTCTGGTCCTTTAAGTCAGCTGTAGCCACGTTTTACAGTCAGAAGGTCCTAAATCTGAGTTTCATGGAGTACAATGACTTTTTATGCCATCATCAGTCCCCTGGGGAAGGCAAAGGGCTTGGTCCAAGCACTCTTGGTCCCAAGAAGACAGAGCTATTGCTCTTTACAGATGGAAAGGGATGTCAGAGAACTAACAGGGACCCTTGTCATGGATGCTGCTGCTGACCTGACAAGACTCTGAAAAGAAGCAAGGCCTTTGGAAGGGAAGATCCAGAGAAAGGGTGAAAGGGCGCTTCTGGACTCAAGAACACAGGAGAGGTGGTTTGAGGATTGGCATCTGCTGACTTCAGTGGCCAGGGTTATTTGATTCCCACACTAAGTCCTCATAAACCCATGTCATCAGCTGATTGCTGTGACTTTGTTAAAGACCTTCTAGTTCTTTAGAGAGGATCTATTATTATCCCCATTTTACAGATGAAGAAACTGAGGCAAGCTGAGGTTGAGCAACTTGCCCAGGGTAACAAAATTAGTAAGTGTCTGGGGCTGAATTTGAACACAGGTCTTCCTGACGCCAGGCCTAGAGCTCTAACCACTGCTATACCTAACAGAAAGCACCTGGTAACACAGCAGTTCATGCTGGGGAGGTAGAGACTGAAGAGGGTCTGTCCTGAGGGGTCCACAGACTCATCATCATTAGCTAAGTTTTCCCTTCTAAGCCTCAGGAACTCAGCTAGGGTGTTCCCTTTTCAGAGGGACAAGGTAATTAACTCTGCTCCAAAGTTTCCCATGGGGCTCCTATCAGCTAGGTCAAGTTCCAACTCTTCTTCTTTACAGGTAACCAGGGTCCCCTGCCCACATACCCACCCTCCTCAGCCTTACCTCTTATTACTCCCTATCTCCTAGCTCCCATGTACTCTGTGCTCCAGCCTTGCCTTCTCAAGGTGCACTGTGCTCAGACCCAAGTGCCTTTGCTCCCATCATTTCTGCCTCACCAGCTGATTTTATCCCCATCCTTTCACTCCAATGTCTCCTCCTCCTCCAGGAGGCTCTCCCTGAAGACTCATCAGGACTCTCTCCACTCAGAACTCACATGGCACTTCGGTTCAAACCTAATGCCTCTACCAGGTGACATGCTTTCTACCTGCTCCATCCCCCTACTAACTGGCAAGCTCCTTAAGAGCAAGGATTGTGTCCTAACTAAGCCTCTGCATAGTGAGTTTTTTTTTTTAATGCTATTATCTAGTAGAACATAGAACACCAAAGAAACAAGACTGCAGAAACACTTCCTTCTGAAGTTGAGGAACACAGGCCGACAAAGGGGAAAGGGATACATAGTCTGTAACTGTGTGACTTTGCATATTTCTGATCAGTTTATCAACAGGAAACAGGAAGAGAAGTCTCTGCTGCAATCTAAAAGTTAATGTCCACTTCTAACAGGTAGAAGTGAGAGTTAAGATAAACTATTCTAACAGATCAGCGCCTGGCTTTTCCTTGGGAGCAGATGATACTGGCTGCTTTTCCCACTGCTCTGATGGCCAGATGTTGGAGATGCTGGCGCAGGTCCACTGCTCCTACTCTTCCTCATTCCTCAGAATACATTTCTATGCTGCCGCATGAGGTCTGGCAGCCAAGAGGACTTTGGTCCAGGACAAACCTCCTAGACCTCGACTCCTTCCACACGTCTCTATCGCCACAACTCCTAATCATATTGTCTCTATTAGTCTCCTAATTGGTTTTCTTGTCTCTGCCTCTCCAGCCCATTACCTTCCTAACGTACACCTCTAGTCAAGTTAATTCCCATTTCAGTGGTTCCCCATTGCCAAGGGATCATTCCATTTATTGTACTTATATCCTCCATGCCTAGCACATTTCCTGGCACACGGTAGGTGTTTAATAAGTACCTGTTAACTGAAACAATCCTCAATATGTCAAGGATCTGTGATTTTGTCAAGTTTGGGGATGCCCTCCTTCAAGGTCGATGCATAAGTCAGAGATTAGCCTGAGGGTCAGAAAGGTGAAGATCTTCCTGTGGTCACAGAGCTGGTGAGTGCCCCCTATACTATACTGTATCTGCTTTTCTATGACAAATTTTAACAGGAAGTAGTAGCTCTCTTCATGTCTATAAAATAACTCACATTTCTACAGTGCCTTAAGATACAGAGAGTATTTTTCCATAACTTTGCAAGAGAGTTAGCTCTAATTATCTCCATTCTATGAATGGAGAAACTAAGGCCTATCTAGGTGATGCAATGGAAAAAGTACTAGTCTTGGAGTCAGAGAGCCCTGAATTTGAATCCTGCCTCAGACAACTATCCGCTGTGACCCTTGGCAAGTCACTTTACCTGTCTGCCTCAGTTTCCTCAGCAGTAAAATGGGGGTGATAATAGCACATCCCAGGACTGTTGAAAGCGTCAGATGAACTATTTGTAAAATGCTTGGCCCAGTGCCTGCAGTAGGTACTCTATAAATGCTAGCTAGAAGTTCTGAAGCTACGATCTAAACAGAGGTCTCCTGCACTACTGTCCTATAAAAGTCCCTCCACTTAAGCCTGGCATTCAGGACCATCCACTCTTCTCATTATCCCACCACTCCCCAACATGTTCTTTCCCACTGACTCTGCTCTTAGTCACTGTCCCTTCAACTACGTCTTCCCTTCTTCCTCCCTTGTTCTCTCTTGGCAAATTCGAATTTAGAGTCAAGACCTAACAAAAATCCTCCCTCCTCCCCCATAGACTTCCCAAGTTCCCAAAGTGACCTCGTCTTCAGAAATTCCTATAGTATTTTGTGCTTCCCTCATGACTCTTCCAGTAATTATGTAACATAGGACAAGCTATGGTGTGCCTTCTCTCCTACTAGAACGAATGTTCAATGAAGACAGGGACCGTGGCGTTTCTTCGTCTTGCCCACAGCACCATGCACAATGCCTTGAACGTAGTAGGGCCTCAGGAAATGAATGAAGGCGGTTCCCCATTTCTTTCACTGTAGTGTTAAGAATGGGCCTGTTTCTGTGGGCCTGTATATAAACACTCAGACAAAACCACAGAATCTCACCCTAGATATCCTAGAAGAATAAACACCGGTTAGATGTGATGGGGTAGGAGAGGATGCTGAAGAAGAGGTCTACACTAGAAATCAAGAGATGAGCACTGGTATTAAAGGTAGAAGACCAATTTTTCAAGGCTCACCTCTGATATTTCATAGCTGTGTCATCTTAGAGAAGGTGCTTCCCCTAAGTTTTAGTTTCGTCATCTGTAAAACGGACAGAAAAAGTGAACTCTGTGTAACCTGAAAGCACCATATTGATACCAGCTATCATCCATTACTAGGATGATCCTTGTCCTACATCTGCCAATTATGTCGCATCAGCCTCCCCTCTGGACTTGTTTCCTCATCTGTAAAATGGAGGGAACAGGCTTATGACTGAAGATCCCGAAAAGCTAATGTCATCCACCTCAAGCAGCATATCAAGAGGGTTGACCAGGGTCACTCTCACAGGTAAACGGAGTAATTGGTTGCACCATTTGGTGTAATGAACAGCACCTAATGCTAACACACTGCTATGAATCCCTACCCCCAAAATCCTAAATCCCAAACCTGAACCCTTCAGTGTACCTCAGCTAGAAGAGGCACTTGGGAGTTACCTTGATGTATCCTCAAGATCAAGTTTTCTCTGTCTGCATGCAGACCCCTGAACTGCTTAATGAAGACCAATGATCTGAATGTTCACAGCAACATCTGCATTGCTCTGACTTCTCCTTCCAAGGGCAATACTCTTTCCCAGATGGTTCAGGTTAGAAGTACCTCGATGATGAAATTACTATAATAATGGATACAACATATATTACAAGGGAAGCAAAATGGGATAAGGCCAGTTTTTAAATGTCCAAGAGTCAATTCAACTAGATTTTATTAAGCACCTATGTACAGGGCACTATGAGGGACTGAGGTACTAGAGAGTAAAGGGGAAAAAATTGAAAGTCACCATATTCACCAAGTTTATATCCTCCTAGGGATGGGGATGGGGTGAAGAATAAGATATGAATATAAGTAAAGCCAAGGATAAAGTACTCTGGAGAATTCTAAGAAAGAAGAAGGCACTTTCAGTTGGGAAGATTAAGGAAGGCTTTCCAGGGGAGGTGGCACCTGAGCTATCTTTAAGGAAGCTAGGAAAATAGTACACTCCAGGTGTAGGAGACACCAGTATGAATGTGAAGAGAAAGAAATGAAAGTTTAGAAAGAAGTCCGGATAATCCCATGTGGCTACCAGGGGTGGGGAACCTGCACTGTGTAAAGGAAAGAAATGAGGAGTGTAATAAGCACTGATATAAAGCTAGAAAGGTAGATCTGAACCATATTGTGGAGGACTTTAAAGAGCAGGGCAAATTTGTGTTTTGTCTCAGGGCTAATAGGGAGACACTGAAGCTTACTGAGCTTCTGGGAAAATGATTTTGGCAACTATGTGATTTGACAACCGAATGGAGAGGGAGAAGGAAGACACTGGAGTTCGGAAGACCAGATTGACAGTCCAAGCAAGGGGTGATATAAGCCTGAAATAGAATAGTGGGACTATGTGTGGAGACAGAAGCCTCAGGTATTATGGAGGGAGACCTGACAACAACTCACAATATATTCTTACAAGTAAAAAAAAAACTGAGTCAAGTTTCTCCCAGAGTATTATTACCATTTCACTTCCACCCACTCTCCCCAATACATGGGGATAATAATACCTGCATCACTCTGTAAACATCCTACTCTGATGACTCGGCATGATGTGGAAGTGATACTAGACAGGTATGCCAGTGGAACACAAGCTTTAGTAGGTCCCACTAAGTTGGAATTCCTTTGAGTATGGACCAATGCATGTGATCCAAGTTGGGTCTGCAATCCAAGGACCAGCCTGTTTAAGCACGAGAAGGTTCATCACCAGAAAGCTGCCACCAGGTAATGGTTTGGTTTTGGCCCCACCAACTCATAGGATCATAGAATTTAGACCTTCAGGGGACCTTAGAGTTCATCTAGTCCGACCTCGTCATGTGGGAAAACTGAAATCCAGAGAGGGAAAGAGATTCGCTGAAGATCATGAAAGCAGAAAATAGCAGAACTGGATTTGAACCCATATATCCTGACTATTTGCCCAGAAAACCCCAAATGGGGTCATGAAAGCTGGACATGACTGAAAATGATTGAACAAAATCCTGACTATACACACAAGGTTCTTCACCACACAAACTGTCTACTAACGTAGGGAGAGTTATCATCTACATCAGGAAGAAAAAGTACCCACATCAACAAGATCATGAATCTTTCGAATCCCACGATTATTCTCTAGTGTGAAGTCTCAAATGATATCTGCATCTGAAGGCTGTCCAATATTAATTTCGTTGATAGAGATTTCCACCAGTATGAATTCTCTCATGAATACATGTAGTTAATGGTTGCTGTGGCTAAAGCTTTCCCATAGTCATATTTACGATTACTCTCCAATATGGATTTTCCGATGTTGAAGAAGTAATGATTTCCTAATAAAGGTGTTCCCACACTCACTGCATTCATAGCGTTTTCCTTGAGTGTGAATTTTTTGATGTTTGGTAACAGAAGAGCGATTGCTGAAGGCTTTTCCACATTCACTGCATTCATAGGGCTTCTCTCCAGTATGAATTCTTTTGTGTTCAATAAGGTGTGCACTCCGGATGAAACTTTTCCCACATTCAATACAATTAAAGGGCTTCTCTCCAGTATGAATTCTTTGATGTTGAGTAAGGTACGCACTGCGGCTGAAGGCTTTCCCACATTCATTACATAAATAGGGCTTCTCTCCAGTATGAATTCTTTGATGCTTAGTAAGAGATGGGTAACTTCTAAAAGCTCGGCCACATTCATTACATACACACGGTTTCTCTCCAGTATGGATTCTCTGATGCTCAATAAGTGATGACCTTTGGCTGAAAGCTTTTCCACATTCATCACACTTATGGGGGTACTCTCCAGTATGACGTCTCTGATGTTGAATAACGTATGTGCTCTGGCTAAAGGCTTTTCCACATACGTTACACTTGTAGGGTTTCTCCCCAGTATGAATTCTCTGATGCTGAATAAGGTGTGTGCTCTGATTGAAGGCTTTTCCACATTCATTGCAATGATAAGGTTTCTCACCAGTGTGAATTCTCTGGTGTCGAGTAAGATGTGTACCTCGGATAAAAACTTTTCCACATTCATTACACTTATAGGGTTTCTCTCCAGTGTGAATTCTCTGGTGTTGAGTAAGGTATGACCTGTCTCTGAAAGACTTTCCACATGAATTACATGCATAGGGCTTCTCTTCAGTATGTATTCTCTGATGATTAATAAGGGATGAAATATAGCCAAAGATTTTCCCACAGTCATTGCATTTATAAGGTCTGTCTCCAATATGGACTTTCAGATGTTTAGTGAAGGATGAGTTGTGGGTGAAGACCTGATCTGGTTCATTACATTTGTGGGACTTTCGTCCAGGACTGATCCTCTGATTCTGAGTAACGTGTGTGTTCTGGCTAAAAGCCTTTCCACTTTCATTACATTTATAAGCTTTTTTCCCAATATGTACTCTATGATATTGATGAAAGTCTGAATAGTAACAGAAGGCTTTGCCTGATTCATTACCCTTACAAGATTCTAAGGAGATTCTATTACATTTCATCAGGCTGGAATACTGTTTGAGGCTTCTTCCATATGTATTATATTTACGCAGACTCTTTTTCATAGGAATTTTCTGTGGTGGAATAAGGATTGACCCAAGATTGAAGGTTCTTCCAAATTTATTACATTCATGGCCCCTCAGCTTACTAGGAACTTTTCTCTGAGTGACTGTTACTTGAATAGAACCTTTCTCTTGGTTGTCCTGCTGTTCCTCAAACTTGACATTGTATTCCCAGGCATCTCCTAACCTGTGGCCCTGGGGACTAATCCTGGTGAGGGTTTGCAGGGACAGCTCTTCCATGGGCATGCCTAGCTTTGGAGCCAATTCCTTGGCTTCAGGATTAGTCTCCCAATCTGGAAGAAAAAAAATTACATATACTGTTTATTGTTCTGAAAGAAAGAAAAACTTTGGAGTCTCTCTCATAAAGTAGAATCCTCTTCAAACTGGAAAGAGTCGAAAAACCAGTAACATCCCACATTTACAGAGCACTTCAAATTCTAGTTTCATAGAGATAGTCATGTTGCCTCATTTTTCTCCTCACAAACCAGTAATAAATGAAGGAAAGTTTTTAACCATTACATTTTATAAGTAAAGAAACAGACCCAAAATAGAGGAAGGATTTGACCAAGAATCATTGACAAAGAAAAGCTAGACATGGAGCCCCGTTCTTCTCACTCCTACTCTAGTGATCTATTACATGACACTGCCTCTAAGATATCATCAACAGGAAATTGAAGCTCAAAGTTGGTGAGGAAGAGAAAATGAGGGGACATAGCCCTCATAAATTAGGTCAAGTATCCAGGTCCAAAGAAATACCACCACAGGGAATGAAAGAACCGACAGATGTGACTGAGGAACCACTGCTGGTAAATCATAGGGGACAGAATTGCCAAATTGGAAATGAACAAATGTCTCACTTCTGAAAAAAAAATTAGATCTATGGAGAAACTCAACTGATTCCATAATTTAATACACACCTTGAAGAGTCAGGAAGAAGTAGCGGAACCAATGAAAGAGCCAGAAAAGAGAGGTAGAGTACTGGGGCAGCATGATACCTCTCAGGCCAAGGAACAATTAGGAAGCTGTTGGTGTGCTTGGAGATTGTTTAGTAGAGGGACAGGGTAGAAGCACTGAGGACAGGCTTTTTTAGAATTAGAGAGAACTGGGCATAATTCTAGGCCTATGAGAAGGAACCAACGGAAAGAGAAAGATTGAAGGTTCTTAAGAGAGAAGAGGTAGGATGACTGCAGAAATAAGGTAGGAGGGGATGGAGTCGTGAGTGATGAGCCTGAGTAAAGATTTCTAGGACAGAAGGTAAGGGATGGCAGCCTTTCCCTTAGTCACTTCAGCCACCACCATTTTCCTTTTACCCCTAGGACACGACAGTCACATTCGCTGCTTTCTGCCACATGCTGGTTCTCTTGCTCACCACCATGCTCATCTTTTCTTTGCCATCCAGAACATTATAGCATTTGATGAACTGAAGACCATAGAGCAAAGAAATATATTCAATCCTCCTGAACTTCCAGAATCTTTCATCTATACTTTCTTCTGTATCATGTTGCTCTGTGCAGTGCCCTGGGTTACACTGGGTCTCAAGACACCACTCTTGGCATATCGTATTTGGAGGTATAAGAGCAGACCAGAGATGAACAGACCAGGACTTTATGAACCTACAGCTATGATGAATACAGATATCCTAGCAGGTAACAGAAAGAAGGATGGTGCAAATTAGCTTTTTACAAGCTATTTTTTTTTTACTACCTAAATGGCATGATTTATGTTTCTGTGAACTCTCGAGATGATATACAACAGACTCAGTCGATTTGAGTGCATGCAAAAGCAATAGAGCATTCTACCAACAAAAACCTGTTTCCCAAATAAGCTCAAGGAATATAATTAGTTACTTTTTTTAAAAAAGACTCCTTATTTTTAAAATATTTCCACACTTTTTGTTCGTGGAAAGACTGTTTTCATATGTTATGTTTGGACAAAGAAATAATAAAGAATTATGCATAAATGAATACAAAAGGATTACCTCTGGTATTGACAGGTTCAAACGTGCACTCCTTAGGGAACAGCCATAATTTTCTGAATAATTGTATTAATTACTTAACTGTCCTTAGTCTGCTGGAAGTTTTTGTTTACAACAGTTTGTAAACAGATTATTTTGGTTTTACTAGAATACCTACTAATTATAAATTAGCTGTAGAAATTAAATGCTTTAGAAGGACTGAAAACTCTGTATATGTGATCTTGTGGGAAGTTTCCTATGTTTCTTCATATATCATGCAGAAGATTACATGGATATATTTGCAAAAATAAGGATGGTGAGATTTTTTTCTTAACATTTGACTATTAGCACTATATAAACTGCATGACCAAACAATTTACCATAATGGTTTCATAAAATTCATATACTTTATTCTTAAGCATGAGTTATAAGTTAAGCATAAGTTATAAGCATAAGCATATATTAACAATATATACTAAATTATCTTTGAAAGAATGCATTTAAAGTTATGTTAAATGATTTTATTTGTAGAAATTACTTAGTAAGAAATTTGGTATTCTAATTAATGTTACAACCCAGTGATAAACTTTTTTTTTGCTTATTCTTTATTTAATGAAGTAAACTAATGGCAAAAAAAAGGACACTAGGAGTTCAACAGCCCTTCTTGCTCTTCCCCAAGACTCCCATCCACTCTGGCCTTGGCACAGCTCATGCCTTCGGGCTTGAAACTCTTCAAATCTGATAAAGGATATCCTTAAGGGCTTTTAAGCTATACCTTAGGTGTTCAGATCAGAAAATAAGAGCAAACATTGTGTTCCTCAGTACAACACAATAAAAGTCTAAAATTAAGACTCTTTTCATTGCATTGTTTTAAAGATTGCAAATAGCTACTTAACACTGCCTAAACTACAATAAAATAAATGTATATTAATTTTTTTCAAAGACAAAAGATAAGGAAAAATAGAAGAGGCTGTCAAAAGCTGACAAATAAAGGAGGCAAGCTGAGATAGTTAGTGTCAGAAGGCACAGATCTCTGTGAGGTAGGTAAAGTCATCTGCTTTAATTCCAAAGAAGGGTGTATTCTGAGGTTTAAAGAGAGAAAAGGCTTAGAATCACTGTGGGGAATGGGATTGAAAAGAAGTCAACAAAAGTAAGCATAAAGGTTTGTTAGGTTACTTCAGCCTCAAGGCCACATGTGGCCCCCTAGGTCCTCAAGTGTGGCCCTTTGACTGAATCCAAACTTCATGGAACAAATCCCCCTAATAAAAAGATTTGTTCTGTAAAATCTGGACAGTCAAAAGACCGCATCCAATGATCTAGAAGGCCACATGTGGCCTCAAGGCAGCAGGTTCCCCACCCCTGGTAAGTAAAAGTAAGGTTTCAATATAAAGTTATATATCAAGTGAGTGAAATCAGCTCAACTTTGTAAATCCCAGTGATACTTGGCAGGCTGAGAACAGAAGCAAAAAGAAAATAACTAGAAATGTCAAAGTTTTAACAAGCTGGAACACTTAGAAGACTGAGGATGGGAGGACTGAGGAAGGAAGAGGAAAGGTTCTAGGGCAGTGGCTAGTCATCCTTAAAAGTAGTCAATTGGAGGGGCAGCTAAGTGGCGCAGTGAGTACAGCACCAGCCCTGGAGTCAGGAGGACCTGAGATCAAATCTGGCTTCGGACACTTGACACACTGACTAGCTGTGTGACCTTGGGCAAGTCACTTAACCCCAAATGTCCTGCCTTCCCCCTCCAAAAAAAAAAAAAGTAGCTAAGGCAAAGGAAAATGAAGTCAGCCTGAAGATAAAGAACAGGAATGAGTCAAGGGGCTGCAGGTCATAATGAATGTGTGGCCATAATGAAGTTGTGGCCAGAAAGTGAAATGACAATTAAATGAATTGAAAAGCTTGAAGAAATGGCCACGCTGAAGTTAGCGATGGTTGCTGGCATTACGCAGTCACAGGGGTTATCAACATGAATATGAGACTGGATGGAAGAGGGGAGGAGACTGAGCTTGCTGCTAAAATCATTCATTCAGTAGGAACTTACAAAGTGCCTAGATTAAATACTGAAGATTCCATCTGGGGAAACAACCCCTGCATCTAAAAGCAAACAGAAAATATAGGCAAAGACAAGTCCATGTGATTGGGGCTAGGGAAGGGCTCCCCAAAGCTCTGTGGAAGGAGGTGCTGAAGGTGTTCTGAAGGCAGCTGGGGATCCCAGGAGGCAAAGAGGAAAAGGCAATTACACCAGGAATTTGGGGCCACCTGTGCAAAAGCAGGGTGGTAGGAAGAAGTCAGAGAGCAGGAAGGATGGGCTGGAACGACTAGAACAGACGAGCTTACACGAGTTCTTCAACTTTTACCCTGCTCTGACAGTGAAGCCTAGATTTTTAAATAACTGAAGGAAATGGTAAATTTCAGCTAGAAGTTAGTAAAAATAAAGAGGGGTGGGTTTCTTCCCAACTAAGTTCACAGACCCCCAGAAATCTAGCCACGGATCTCTCTGAGATCTAAGGATCCCAGGTCATAAATCCCAGAGGGGCTGTGGGAAAATGGGCCAAATAATTCATTTTTGGTGAAACTGTGACACTAGACAAACCACTTTTGTCTGCCTCAGTTTCCTCCTTTATAAAATGGGGAAAAGAAGAGTTAAAGGAGGGAACAAGCATTTATTAAGCATCAGCTGTGTACCAGGAAGTCTGCTAAGCACTTTACAGATATCTTATTTGAGGAAGTGGAAACAGTAGATGTAGGCAACATGTTTATAAATCTGGCAGTAAAATGATGAGAAACTGGATAGCACTTGGAAGAGCAGCAGAGGCAAGTAAGAATTTCCCCACTGCCCCTACTAAAATAGATAGACAGATAAATAAATAAATAAATGAATCAATAAATAGATAGATAAATAAATAGATAAATGAATGAATGGATAGATAAACAAACAAATAAATAGATAGATAGATAAATGAATGAATGAATAGATAAATAAATAAATAAATGAGTAAATAAATAAATAAATGAATGAATGAATGAATGAATGAATGAATGAATGAATAAATAAATAAATAAATAGGTAAGTAAGTAAGTAAATAAAAGAGGTTGCCCTAAGCACTGGAAACAAGGGAAACAGCCTGTGAAGGAGCTATTAAGGATGCTGGAGAAACACAATCACTGACCCAAAGCAAAGGTGAAAGGATTTGCTGGAGAGAGAAGAGAAACCTCTTCTTCTGAGCCAGGGATCCAGGACAGCCAGATGCCAGGAACTTATATCAGCCAAGCTCCAATCAGCTGACTCCCATTTCCCAAGTGGCCATCCAGGTTTTTGTTTGCAATTACTCAACGCTGCCTGGTTTCTACTTCCTTACCTGCACAGATGCTTCCTGGGATTTCTCTCTCCACCATCCATGGCTCTTCTCCTCCCTCTAAACAAGAGATCACAACAGGTTTGAAAACTGAAAGCCCTACTCATAGAGACTGAAGCAGATGCAGTCAAAAGCATCTAAGAATTCAGCTCTAGACTTTTCATTAAGGAAAAGAGGTCATGTTAGGAAGGCAAACAAGTATAAAAAGACTGCCTGTGGTTTTCAGTATTGTGTTTCCAGAAACTGTAGGGGGACAAGTCACAAATAGGATCACAGCTCAGAAGGCTCACTTATCCCTCTCCTGGTTAAGAGGATGGAATCTTCTCACAGAAACACTGGGAACCAAGAAAGAATCGACAATGTCAGACATTTGCAAATGACAAGAGAAGGTCAAGAGCCGCATCACGAATTTACCCATCTCTAATTCTATTTATAAAACAACTTTTCACTGGGGAACAAAGGGAAGGATCCCCTGGTGTCTAAAAGAAAAGAAAACTATCAGGTGCCCCTCCACACACGTGATCCGAAGCTCAGCTAATCATCTTGGATTATCCCAGGGTGGTTGACAACACAGGAAGTCAAAAAGTCAGAAAAGAGAGACTGAATCACAAGGGCTTACCTAGAAAAATGAGGTTTCTGTAGTTCTCTAGCATCACGTCCCTGTACAGCTGTCTCTGAGTAGGGTTCAACTGTCTCCATTCATCCTCAGTGAAATCCACAGCCACATCCTTGAATGTCACTGATTTCTGAAACACCAAAGTCATTTGTATTCACTCCAGGGCCACTGTACCAAGAATCAGAAGGTCATGAAAGACACAAATGACCCAGGCCCAGCTCCCTCTGAGCGCTAGGAACCTGTCCCGCTTGCCAGGGACCATTCTTGGGGCTCCACGTAAGAAGAGGTTGGCTCTCACAGAATTACCCATGTACGGACTAATGGAACCTAAAAGGCAGGAAGGACCTCCACAGGACGACCAAGAATACCCTCCTCAACCTTCCCAAGGCCTTATCACCAGTGCAGGCCATTCCAGGTGTAAACAGCTCTCATCTTTGGTCAGGGTCTCTTAAACTTTGTGTGTCCTGGACCTCTTTGGCAGGCTGATCCAACCTATGGACTCCTCAGAATGATACTGTTATATTCATAAAATGAGACACTTCAGATTACAATGGAAACTAATTATATAGAAATACAGTGATCAAACAATTTTTTAAAAATTCATGGATCCCAGGTCAAGAACCCCTGCAGGGAATTACCTGGGGCAGTAAGAAATCAAATAAATGACTTGCCCAGAGCATTCCAGTCAGCTTAGCAAACATTTCTTTTTTAATTTTAAAACATTCTAAAATTTCTCTTTTGTTTCCTTCTCAGGCCTGGAGTCTCTCCCTCCCCACTCCCCATCCTTCCAGGGAGGAACCATTTTTCACAAAGAGCAAACAGAAAATAACCATTTCTCCATGTCATGCACTGGACAGGATTTGTGTGGCCAAGACCAACTAAACTGGAATCCTGGGAGGAAAAAAGAGGGAGACTGGGAGAAGAGAGAGGAAGCTGGAGAGTTAAGTTGCCCATGATGAGGGGCAAGAACAAGCATAGAGGGCGTTAGGGAGGGGAGAGGTGGAAAGACAAGAGATTGTCTTCAGAAAAGGACATTTCCAATTTTGGGGTCTTAAAAGCAGAGTGGTTTAGGGTGATGGTGAAGTCTAAGTGTGATGTAGAGTAGAAAGAGTTTAGAACAGAGGAACTAGACAGACTGTGAGGACAAGGAGTCATTAATGTGGCTCATTAATGTACTGAAGTCAGTAATGATGATGAAAAGGGCAGGGAACACATGGAGAAGACTGAGCCAAGGGTCAAAGACAGAAAGACAAAAACATGGGCAGGAAGGTCATGGATGGCACTGACAAGGCCCTGGAGAGCATGATGGACTTAGATGGATCACAGGTTCAGAGTTGAGAGGGACCATAAAGGCCATCATGCACAAACACCTCATTTTTTTTTTTACAAACAGGGAAACTGAGACCCAGAGAGATTGTGCCCAAGGTCACATGGGCCACTCCCCTGTGCCTCCCCCAACCCCCTGCACAGCACAAACACCAAGGGCAAAAGGGACCAATCCAAATTTAAATCCTTACCTTGGCCATTTCCTCTGCCTCCCATCCCACAAGCCCAAAGTCAGCATGAGAAAGACAAGAGTAAAAGCAAAGGGTTTGGAGGTGGAAGAGCTGGGTTCAAATCACACTCACTCTTTTTGTGACTTTGAGCAAACCACTTAAGGTGCTCTGGGCCTGTTTCCTCATCTGTAAAAATGCCCTCTCCAAAGCCCCTTCTAAATTTAAATTCCTGAAATCTTCCCCATCTTCTCATCTTCCACATAATTAACATATTATCTAGCAAATAGTAAATAAGATAATACACATGAAAATCCTAATTATAAAGTGCTACGCCAATATAAGTGGTAATGATAATGGCGCAGTGGAGAAAGCCCTGGTACTGAAGTCAGGGAGATTTGAGTTCAAATCCAGCCTTAGACACTCAGTAGCTGTTGTACCCTAAGTCACTTCACTCCTGCCTCATTTCCTTATCCGTAAAATGGTGATCATAATAGCACCTACCTCTCAGGGTTGGCCTTGCACACGGTAAGCACAATATGAATATTAACTATTATTTTAAAATACAATATATAAGGGCGCATCCTGGGGACCCAGGCTCACTCACAGACCTTAGAAGCCAGCACCTGTGGCCCACCCCTCCAGAACACCCCTGACCCCAGCTGTCCACTTTCCCTTTTCCCTCCCAAGTCTCAGCCATTACCTTATTAAACGATATCATCTCTCTGACTGGGACCTTCACTGGGGATTCTGAATGTATGCCACCGCCAGGAAGTGAGTCTTGTCCACTCCAGCTCAATACCTGCACATTTCAAGGTATATATCAGAGTCAAGATGAGGCGCCCAGCACACAACCCAGAACCCTTCAGAAACTGTCAAAACCCCAGACTACGGCTAGGTGAATCCCATTCTGGAGAACGAACAGAAACTCTGCAAGTTGCAGCCAACAGAAATACTTATGTCCACAGAAATACATGAATACTCTTGCCTTTTTTCCCATTCTCCTTCCTCAGCCTGGAAAGATTAAACAGACACAGCCGAGTCTGTTGGACACTGGAGGCATGAACAAGGACCCGAGCTAAATTGGGAATCAAAAGTTCGAAAAATACACTTATTTGCTGAACTTCAAACTGAATCTCCTTCAAAGGTAAAAAAGCACATAAAATAATTGTGTCCATGACAGAAATTGAATTGAGATGTCAATTAGTGATTTCTGGCAAACATTTTTCCTTTGCCAGGGAAACTGCGGCAACTTTGAATTCCCAAGGGAACTGGGGGAGAGTCAAGGAGGACAAAGCCTGAAATGAACTGCTATACATACGCACGCGCACGCGCGCGCGCACACACACGTATGTGTGCATGCATGAACCAGTGGGGAGGAAGTGGGCAGGTTGAGGACTTTGTTGCCACTGTCACCCTCTCCACCCTCTTCAATCTCTTCTCTATTTACCATCAGCTTGCTGACATGCTCAGCTTTTGGCCTTCCTTTGGTCCTACCAGGCCCACTGAAACTACTATCATGTCTTTTATTTCAGAACCAAGGCAGAGAGTAGACAGATATAGGCGTGTCCAGAACAGGTCTCCCTAACGTAGGGGTATTTAAAGTTGTTTGTATCCTGGACCACTGTGGTAGTCTGGGGAAGCCTAGGGATCCTTTATCTGTTTTTTAATGCATAAAATACAAAAGAGTACCAATCACTGAAAATTATAAAAAAAACTGAAGCAAGTTTATGAACCCCTAAAGCCTCCTCTACCTCCTTTGCACAGGATGACACTGACCTTCTGCGTCTCTGCCCAGGTGGAGCAGGGCCAGGCAAGGGTAGGTGTAAAACAGACTTGGAGAATGGAATAATGTTGAAAGGGAAGAATTAGGGTGTGGGAATTGGGGCTGGAAAGGCTAATCTGACAAGGGGGGATGAGCTCAGAGCTAGAGTAGGGGCAGTCTGTGTGTAAGAAGACTGGAAAACCTGAATTTGGAGCTGAGAGAAGGATAAAACAAAGCTCAGAGTTAAGGGGGTCTTGAGGGTCCTGAGGACTGGCTCAAAACTGAGGGGAATAAAGTCAGATAAACTGATGGTGAGAGGTGTGGAAGGGGCTCTGAGCGGAGACGGGGAAGATGGGGCCCAGAACAGAAGAGGACTAGGGTGCACAGGCTCAGAGCTTAGTACAGGAGAAACAAAGAGGATGATGAGGGGGCTCAAAGCTAATGGTGAGGAAGGAGCTCAGATCTGATGATGGAGAATGGGAAAGAGGCTGAGAGCTGATGATGGAGGGGTGAGAAGTGGGCTCAGAGCCAATGATGACTGGGGAGAAATAGGGAGCTCAAAGCTAATGATGGAGGGGTGAAAAAGGGGCTTGGAGCCAATGTTGGTTGGGGAGGGATGGGGGCTCAGAGCTTATGGTGAAGGGGTGAGAAGGGAGCTCGGAGGCAATGATGGTTGGGGAGAAATAGGGGGCTCAGAGTTAATGGTGTAGGAAGGAGAAAAGGAGGACCAGAGCTGATAGTGGGGTGGTGGTAAGAGGGGGGGTCAGAGGTTAATAGGAGGGAGGGAAAAGGATAAGAAAGGAGTTCAAAGCTAATAATGCAGATGATCGGGAGGCTAAGGAGGAAGAGAGATGCTGACGGTAGAGGGTGAGAAGAGGGCTGAGAGCTGCAATGGGGAGGGTGAGGAGGGGGTTGAAAGCTGCTGATGGGGTGAAGAGGGGGTTTGGAATGATGGAAGGGAGGGAGAGGGGTAAGAAAAGAGTTCAAACTAATGGTGTTAAGGGGGCTTAGAGCTGCTGATGGAGGGGTCAAAAGGAAGCTCAGCACTTGTGATGGAGGAGTCAGGAGGAGGCTCAGAGCCCATGATGGAGGAGTCAGGAGGAGGCTCAGAACTGATGGAGGAGTCAGGAGGAGGCTCAGCCCTGGTGATGGAAAAATCAGGAGGAGGCTCAGAGCTGATGGTGGAAGAGTCAGGAAGAGGCTCAGCCCTGGTGATGGAGGAATCAGGAGGAGGCTCAGAGCTGATAATGGAGGAGTCAGAAGGAGGCTTAGAGCTTATAATGGAAGAGTCAGGAGGAGGCTCAGCCCTGGTGATGGAGGAATCAGGAAGAGGCTCAGAACTGATGATGGAGGAGTCAGAAAGAGGCTCAGAGCTGATGATGGAGGAATCAGAAGGAGGTTCAGAGCTGATGATGGAGGAGTCAGAAGGAGGCTTAGAGCTTATAATGGAGGAGTCAGAAGGAGGCTCAGAGGTGATGGAGGAGTCAGGAGGAAGCTCAGCCCTGGTGATGGAGGAGTCAGGAGAAGGAGGCTTAGCCTTGAAGACAGAGGAGTCAGGAGGAGGCTCAGCCCTGGTGATGGAGGAGTCAGAAGGAGGCTCAGAGCTGATGGAGGTGACAGGAGGAAGCTCAGCCCTGGTGATGGAGGAGTCAGGAGGAGGCTCAGCCTTGGTGATGGAGGAGTCAGGAGGAGGCTCAGAGATGATGGAGGAGTCAGGAGGGGAAGGCTTAGCCTTAATGAAGGCGTCAGAAGGGGTAGGCTTGAGGATGGGGGACTCAAACCTGATAATGGGGGGGATGCGAAGTGAGGGCTCAAAGCTGATGATGGGGGGGTGAGAAGGGAGATATGAACTGGCTGTGGATGGGGTGGGAGGATGAGGCTCAGCCTTGAGGAAAAGGGGGTGAGGGTTGACCTCGGACTTGACGATGGAAGGAACATGAGGAGGGGGATCAGGCTTGATGATGGAGGGGTAATTAACAGGCTCCACCCTGGGGACAGGGGCAGGAGGCGGGGTCAAAACAGTGATCCAGTAGGGCCGGGCTGCCGCGGCAGCTATAGCCTTAGACTCTCGGCTGGGCCGCTTGAGGAGGGACATCAAAGTTGGTGGTTTAGTTGAAGGAGGGGGCTGGGAGCTACCCCTGGAGGGGTTAAAAGCCGGTGGGCGGCGAGGGGGATCCGGGCGGCCCCCAGAAGAGATGGCTGGTGGCTGCGGAGGGGCCCTTAGCTGGCCCCTAGCCGTGATGACGGCCCGAGGCCTCGGACAGGTGGGGACCTGGGGACTCGGAGGGGCCTCCGAGGGGCCCCCGTCGGGGGCAGGGGGAGGAGAGGGCTCCGGGCTGCCGCCCCCGGGGCTGGGCAGTTGAAGGGGGGGCTTGGAACGCGGAGCGCCCACCATGGCGGGCAGGCTGGGAGGGGGCTCCTCCACCTCGATGATGGTCGGCCAGACCACGGGGTCGGGGCCCACCACCATGGGAGGCTGGGCCGGGGGGTCGGCGGGCACGGTGCTAGGCGGCGGGGGCGGGGGCTCGCCCGGGATCACTATGGGGGGCTGGAGCCGGCCGTCGGCCAGGACGATGGAGGGCCAGGTCTGCGGCCCGGAGCCGCGGCGGATGTCCCAGGGCTGCGCGGGGAGCTCGGCCCGGAGGTAGCGGGCGGGCTGCGCCCGCGGCACGCAGCTGGCGAGGGCGGGGCTGAAGGGCCGGGTCTGAGGGCAGAAGATGAGGGGCCGGGTAGGGGGCTCGTTGCTGAAGATGGTGGGCCGCGGGGTGACCTCGGGGCTGAAGAGCAGCGTGGGGTGGGCGATGGCCTTGGGGATGAGCACGATGGGAGGAGGGACCTGCGGCGCGGGCAGCGGCGGCTTCTTGTCAGCCATGGCCGCTTGTAGCCCGCACCTGCACCGTTACGGACCTAGGGTGGAAGGGGCGGGCAGGGGCGCGCGCCGGGCCGGCTCGGGGTCGGGGTCGGGGTCAGGGGCGGGGTCAGAGAATACCTGGCCGAAGAGCCAGGGCACCGGGCTGAGCACCTGGGAGCCGCCTCCTCGCGGCTGCAGTCTCCTCCGGAAATGGGCCCGTCCGGATGGGCAGTGCGCCTGCGCCAAGACCAAACGAAGACTACAATTCCCAGAACTCTCCGCTTCTCGCAAGCCAACCGCCATTGGCTCCTTTTCTACCCCCTTCCGCTTAACGGCCGTCTCCATAGCAACTGCCTCAGCCTCGCCCGCCCCGCCCCGCTGTACCTCCCGGGCGAAGAGGGAGGCGGGGCCTGCTCCAGCTGAGGTCGTGGGCCTCAGTTTCACCGTCTATAAAGTAAGGGCATTGGGCCAGCAAATCTTTCAAGTCTATTCTCTCCGTCCGTGTGAAGAGGCGCTGTGTTCAATAGCAACCTTAGACACTTGCCAGCCGTGTGACCCGTGGTCTGCCTCAGTTTCCTCATGTGTAAAGTGAGGTTAATAATAGCACCTTCCTCCTAAGGTGTCTGTGAGCCTCATAGGAGATAATCTTTGTAAAAGCGCTTTGCTAACCTTCAAGCATGGATTTCGTGCTCGATCTCATGAGGATGATGGTATTTTTGATTTTGTAGCCCCAGAACATGCCTTACACATATGGTGGGGCGGCCCCCAAGTTTCCGGGTAATCAGGCTGGCAACCCTGGAGCGTGACCCCTCCCTACATAAGTACATAACTTTCTTAGTTCGTATTTTGTTCAAATAAAATAACATTACACCTTTATAACATAAAATTAATAACATTACACTTTTATAACACAAATCTTAAACTAGAATAACAGGTGCATATTTATTGAAAAAGCATCACCCATTGTGATATCAAAAACCAGACAGCAGTCATTTAAATCAAACGGATTTATTTCACTTGTTCAAAAAGAGGAAGGGGAGTTGGATCGCCCTAAGCACTCATCCCGTACACACACAGCTCAATTATAGATTTTAGAAATAGGCTGGGGGGTAGGGACACCTCCGTTAAGCCAAAGTGGGAAACTATCGAGGGTGTTCCAACATCTTGCACTATGTCTACATTCCAAAACATTTGCAGGCATAAGCATCCTTGCGTTTTTGTGAGAGTGTGTGTTGCCACATGTTGTAGCGGTCAAGAATCCAGTTTCAAAGCAAAGTCAGTTCTGCATTCAACATGGTCCAAGGTGGAGTTGCCTTTTTCATCCCTTTCAGTAACATAAAAACAATTACCATAACAATAATATTAATAATGTAAAAGTAATTACCATATTGATACTAATAATTAATCATAGAAAACAATTGCCGCAATAACATTAATTAATGATATAAAAATAACTACCATAATAATAAATGCTTTTCAGGGCAAAGTGTCTCAGAATTTGAAGTTATTAATGATACTGCTATTCTTAATTCCTTTCCAAG
The DNA here is from genome assembly GCF_011100635.1 of Trichosurus vulpecula. Classification (NCBI taxonomy): domain Eukaryota; kingdom Metazoa; phylum Chordata; class Mammalia; order Diprotodontia; family Phalangeridae; genus Trichosurus; species Trichosurus vulpecula. The sequence continues at coordinate 17,329,365 of NC_050579.1, forward strand.
AAATAATCACTACCAATGTTTTGTTTTTTATAACAGCTACAGCAGAAAAATTCCATTTGACACAAATAGTATGTTCATGAAAAGTAGGGAGATTGGCATTGTTTTGCTTGATAAACCAAAAAGTTTTTGTTTTATCCACTGCTTATTTCACTTGTGGTCTCTTCAATAAGCTTGACAGCTTCAGAATCAGGAACACCTCCACCAGTATTAAGCCGATTCATACTGGAACAAATGTCAGAGTCCATGAGGTCTCTCTTTCCAGAGGAAGATATCATTTTTTTCACCATGGGTGCTTCGAAATTGTCTTAGATCATTGTCTTGATCAGAGTAGATAAGTCTTTCACAGTTGATCATCCTCCCAATATTGCTGTCACTGTGTACAATGTTTTCCTGGTTCTGCTCACTTCACTTTGCATCAGTTCATATAAGACTTCCCAGGTTTTCCTGAAACCATAACCCTCATTATCTTTCATAGCACAATACCAGAACTTGTTCAACTATTCCCAATTGATGAGCACCGCTCAATTTCCAATTCTTTGCTACCAGAAAAAGAACTACTACAAATATTTTTGTACACGTAAGTCCATTTACCTTTTTTTTTTTTTTGGTCTCTTTGGGATACAGCCTTAGGTAGTGGTATTGCTATGTCAAAAGGTACGCACAATTTTGTAATCCTTTAGGCATAGCTCCAAATTGTTTTCCAGAATGGTTGGAGCAGTTCACAACTCCACCAAGAGCACATTAGTATCCCAATTTTTCCACATACTCTCCAGCGTTTGTCATTTTCCTTTTCTGTCATGTTAGCTAACCTGATAGGTGTGAGGTGGTATTCTAGAGTTGTTTTAATTTGCATGTGATTTAGATAATTTTTTCATGTGACCATTGATAGTTTTGATTTTTTTCTGAAAACTGCCTTTTCAAAGTCACCAGAAAGAAATATGAATTTGATTGGGGCCTTGAACAAAGTAGAGCTTTTGAGGAAGCAAATGCTGCTATACAATTAGCTCTGGACTTATGGCCTATGCAAAATGGGCCAGTGGAGTTACAAGTGACTGTACAAAATGACTATGCAAATTATAGTCTGTGGCAAAAACAACAGAGCCGAAGTGTACCTTCAGGCTTTTGGTCAAGGAAACTGCCCTCATCTGGAGTGCAGTATACACCTTTTGAGAAGCAGCTGTTAGCTGCATATTGGGCTTTAGTAGAAACTGAGCAACTAACTCTGGGTCATGAAGTGATATTAAGGCCTGGAATTCCAATTATGACTTGGGTAATGAGTACCCCAGCTTCTCACAGAATTGGACATGCACAAGAGGCAAGCATAATCAAATGGAAGTGGTATATTCAGAATAGGTCCAGAGCAGGCAAAAGTAGAGTTTCTGCTTTACATGAATCTGTGGCGAACATTGGCACTGAGAGAAATGAAAAACCCCTTGAATCTAAGCAATGGATGGTGCCATCCTTAGTGAAATGGAATAATGGGTATGATGGACTAAATGTAGAACAGGAGAAACATGCTTGGTTTACTGATGGGACAGCAAAATATTTAGGACAGAAGAGACATTGGAAAGCAGTAGCCTATAACCCCTGTACTAGGCGAACTCTGGAAAGTTCTGGGATAGGGGGAAGTAGCCAATATGCTGAACTGATGGCAGTGCATCAGGCCATCAGAACGGAGAAGGGAGGACAGTGTCATATATTTACTGACTCATGGGCAGTAGCTAATGGATTAGCTACTTGGATGCCTATATGGAGGAATCAGAATTGGGAGATTCGTGGCAAACAAGTTTGGGGTAAAGAGTTATGGGAAAATATATGGGACATGTCTTTGGTTACGGATTTGTCAGTTTTTCATGTTGATGCTCATGCAACCCTGACCACACCAGAACGTAAGTACAATGCACACGCGGATCGACTAGCAAAGATTGCTACTGAATGTATTGTCCCTACTCCAACTCCAACTGATGAGCCAGCCTTAGCAAGATGGGTCCACCAGACCGCTGGTCATTTAGGGGTCCAGGCCACCCACCGATGGGCACAGGATCGAGGTATCAGTGTCTCTCATGCATTGTTAAAACAAATAACAGAGGGGTGTTGTATATGCCAATTAGAAAAAGAATGAACTCTTCCTAGGATAGTAACTGGAGAAATAGCGAGGGGAAAAGTTCCAGCCCAAATTTGGCAGATAGATTATATTGGCCCACTACCCCAGGATAAAGGATGTAAATATGTATGTACGTGTGTTGACACCTATTCAGGTGTACTAGTGGCTTGTCCTTATAAGGACGCAACTCAGAAAAACACCTGTAAAACCCTAGATATTGTAAGTTTATACTATGGAACCCCAATGCAGATTCAAAGTGACAATGGGTCACATTTCAAGGGCAAAGAAGTGAAAAGATATTGTGTGTTGAATGACATAGAATGGATATATCATATTCCATATTACCCACAAGCATCTGGGCTAATTGAAAGAATGAATGGGTTGCTGAAAGAACAGCTGAGAAAATTAAGCTCTAATAATTCATATCAACATTGGAAGGATAATTTGTCTATTGCCTTATGTAATTTGAATAATAGGCCCTTAGAGGGGAGTATACCTCTAGCCAGAATGATGACCCCAAATCTGCAGATTAGAGAACAGCAAACACATGAGATCCAAAATATTGAATTTTGGACTGTGAGGGAAGATGTCCCCCTACCATGTCCAGGAACACCTGGTTCGGCAGGATATGATTTACATTGTATAGAGAATTTTAGGTTGAATAGGAAAGAGATAAGAAAAAGCCCTACTGGACTATGTATGAGAATCCCCAAGAATCATTTTGGATGGATATTACCTAAACCAGGATTAGCAGCTCAAGGAGTACATATATTGGCTGGAGTGATAGATTTGAATTATCAAAAAGAAATTGTTGTGACACTCCAGAATTTGGGTGAAAAACCTGTACAATTTTGTAGAAATGATAGGATAGTTCAAGTGATTATTATCCCCTGTGAAAAAATACCCTTTGTGAAAACTGACCCTCCTCCCAAAATAACTACTAGAGGGGCAAAAGGGGCTTGCTCCATTGATAGAATAAAGTTGGGAGCTAAGGTATGGGTAAAACGGAAGCCAGATGATATTCCAAAGGCTGCAGAAGTCATAGCCCATGGGGAGGACAACACTGTAACAGTTGTCTATTCAGGGGAAGATAATTACCAAAGATAATTACCAAATCATACCCCTGAACCATATATTTTACCGTGAATAGGGCTATAATAATAGATTCACGGACCCCACAGGTATGGCTGATGCTGGTAATTGCCACAAGCCACTCAGAGGGAAGGTGACCTTGTGTGATTAACGGATGAAAGCTTGTACATCTGGGGAAAGGCTGGGAGGACAATCTTAGTCTCTATCTAGGATGGGATCCTCTTGGCTTAGTTTCCTCATTGTGTTCCGTTTGAAAAGAAACATTTCCCATCTGAGTTTGGCTCTGATATGGATCTTGGCATAACTGAAATCTCAACCAAACTGGAGATGATTTTATTTGAAGGATAATAGCCCATATTGCCTACTCTTTTTGTTCTTTGTTTTGGCTAACCTTGTTGCTAATTCTGTCTCCTTTAGGCTTAAGCACCCTGCACTTTCCAGGGGCTGCCTAAGCACGTAGCATTCTTGGAATTCCTGGAAGCTCGCTAAAGAACTGACCTCTGGAATGGGACTCTTTGAGGCAGGGACACCTCTATGTCCAATTTCAGCAAGAAGAAGCTATGGAAAATGAGACCTTCACCCCCTACCCCAAGATTTTGAGCCCCAATCGTTCAAGGGGGGGGAATGATGATAGTGTTCTGTGTACTTATTTTGTGTTATCCTTGCTATATTGTTTTATTGTTATGATATTATTGATCCTATATAATGGATACAAAGATCTAGGGGTGGATATTTGAATTATTAACAATTATTTTGGGGATGATTGATTGAAGAGATTATCTTGCTGGGACCTAGGGGTGGATCACATTTGAATCATAAACCAATGTTTGGGAATGTCACTGAATGATATGTTTTGCTTTATTGTGAATGATATGTTTTAGTTTCCTGCGTAATTGGATCACAATGTTCTAGGATATATAATTTAATTTAAATTATGATTGGATTGTGCATCCTAAAACATTGTGAGGGGTGGAGTGTGACCAGAATGGCCTTTATTTTCTTTGGGTGGCTCAGTTTATCTCATTGGGCCTTGCTGGGTGCTGGGCCTGCTGCTCCTCTTCCGGGGCAGGAAGCCCAGAGACCCATGCCGGGGAGCAGAGAATTTCTTGTGTGATGATTCATGGGGCTGGCTGAGGGGAGGTGTTAACTCCAGAGCCACGCCCTGTTGGCTGTTAACCTAGGGGAAAGGGTCAACTCAAGAACCAATCGGCCTTGGTCATTCAGGTGGTGCTTGATGATGTCAAAAACTCTATAAGAGGGGAGAAGACGGCTTGAAGATCCCTTTTTTCCTTTCTGTTGGAGCCAGAGACGCCTACAGCCAAAGCTGACGCAGGAGCTGCTGGTAGCAGAGCTGACCCATGTGTGGAGTGAGGAGTGCTGAGCAAGGACTTGAGGCCAGTGGGTAATCTTCTTACCGTAGGGGAAGCATGTACATGATTTTGCTTTATACCATCATGCTTCTCTGTGGCCTCCTGGTTACTCTTGTGAGGCAGACTTATTGGGCCTGGAAGCTTTTGATCAAAATATCAAAATGGGGACGCTGGTTTGTGGGCCTGTTACTGTGGAGTTTAAATACGTGCTTTAGTTCTTCTGCCTTCTACGTAGAGAATTCCTTATATCCTGTGGTTCCGAACCTTTCAGGCATATATATGATTCTCTTTGAAATTATAAATTCTGCCTTCATAATACACTATGGTACTGAAGAAGTAAATTAACTTAAGTAGAATTGTCATTTTTATTGTATTGGCTTGGCCTACCTACGAGCAAATAATATTTCCCCAGTTATTTAGATCTATCATTATTTCTGTGAAAAGTGTTTTGTAATTGTTTCTTATTGTTCCTGGGTTTCAGTAGACTCCCAAGTATTTTATATTGTCTGTTGTTATTTTAAATGGAATTTCTCCATTTCTTCTTGCTGGGTTTTATTGGTAATATATAAAAAATGTTGATTATTAATGTGGGTTTATTTTATATCCTACAACTTTGCTAAAGTTGTTTCAACCAGTGTTTCAGTTGATTCTGTATGGTTCTCTAACTGTACCATCATATCATGAGCAAAGAGTGATAGTTCTGTTTCCTCATTGTCTATTTTTATTTCTTTAATTTCTTTTTCTTGTCTTATTGCTATAGCAAGGATTTCTAACATGATATTGAATAATAGTGGTTATAATGGCTATCCTTGCTTCACCTCTGATCTTACTGGGGAGGCTTTACATTTATCCCCATTACAGATAACGGTTGCTTTTGTTTTTAGATTGATACCACTTCACATTTTAAAAAAGGCTCCATTGATTCTTTTGCTTTCTGGTGTTTTTAATAGAAAGAGGCATGATATTTTCTCAAAAGCCTTTCTTGTATCTATTGAGATAATTGTATAATTTCTGTTGGTTTTGTTACTGATATGGTCAATTATGCTGTTATTTTCCTAACATTGAACCAACTCTGCATTCCTGGTATAAATCCCACCTGGTCATAGTGTATGTTCTTTGTCATATCTTGCTGTAATTCCTTTGCTGGTATTTTATTTAAAATTTCTGCATCAATATACATTAGGGAAATTGGTCTATAGTTTTCTTTTTCTATTTTTGCTCTCCCTCATCTAGGAATTGAAATTATATTTGGGTCACAAAAGGAATTTGGTAGGACTCCTTCTTTACCTAATTTTTTCAAATCGTTTATATGATATTGGGATTAATTGTTCCTTAAATGTTTGCTGGGATTCACTTTTAAATCCATCTGATCCTGGTGATTTTTTTCTTAGGGAGCTCATTTATGGCCTGTTTGATTTCTTTTTCTAAGATAATGTTATTTAAATATTCTATTTCCCATTCTGTTAATCTGGGCAATTTATATTTTTGTCTATATTTATCCATTTCATTTTTTAGTTTTACTGACACATAATTGGTCAAAATAACTTAGTAATTGTTTTAATTTCATTTTCACTGGTGGTGCATTCACCCTTTTCATTTTTGATACTGGTAATTTGTTTTTTTTTTTAAATCAAATTAACCAATAGTTTATCTATTTTGTTGTTGTTGTTTTGTGAAACTAGCTCCTAGTTTTATTTATTACTTAAATATATATTTTTACTTTAAATTTTATTCATCCTTTCTTTAATTTTTAGGATTTCTAGTGGTGTTTAATTAGGGATTTTTGATTTGTTCTTTTCCTTGTTTTTTTTTTAATTTGCTTTGCATGCCCAATTCATTTGTTTGCTCTATCTTTGATTGATATGCACATTTAGAGACATAGATTTCCCCCTACATACTGCTTTATCTGCACCTCATAAATGTTGGTACGGTGTCTCATATGTTGTCATTCATTTTAATAAACTTACGGTTTCAATGATTTTTCTTTGACTCACTCATTTTTTAGGATTAGATTATTTAGTTTCCAATTTATTTTTAATCTACGCTTCCATGGATCTTTATTGAATGTAATTTTTATTGTATTATGGTCTGAAAAGGGTACATTGATATTTCTGCTTTTCTTTACTTGATTTTGAGGTTTTTATGCCCTAATACCTAATAATGCCTAATTATGACCTAACAATGGTCCATTTTTATGATGGTACATTGTACATCTAAAAGAAAAACATTCTCTTTCTATTCCCAATCAGTTTTCTCCAGAGATCTATCATATCTAACTTTTCTAAGATTCTATTCATCTCCTTAAGGTCTTTCTTATTTTTATATAACTCTGAGTGGGCAAAGTTGAGGCCCCCCAGTTGTATACTTTTCCTCTTTCCTCCCATAACTGATTTAACTTTTCCTTTAAGAATTTGGAATTATACCATATGGTGCATATGTTTAGTATGGTGCCCTTTAGCCCTTCCCTGCTTATCTCTTTTATTTAGATTTATTTTTGCTTTTGTTGTGTTTGAGATTATGACTGCTACATTGTCTTTTTTTTTAACTTCAGCTGAAGCACAATAGATTCTGTTCTAGCCTTTCATTTTAACTCTGTGTCTCCCTTTGTTTCAAGTGTGTTTCTTGTAAACAACATACTGTTGGCTTCTGGCTTTTAATCCATTTTGCTATCAGTTTCCATTTTATGGCTGAGGGTATCTCACCCATGTTCACAGTTATGACTGTTTATTTCTCTCCATTCAATTTTCTTCTGCTTATCATTCTCTCTCCCTATTCTAAAGTCTCTTTTGCTTCTGACTACCACCTTCCTTTATCCTCCCTCCCTTTTATTTCCGCCCCCTTCCTCCCCCCACTTTCCCCATTCTCATCTTCTTTCCTTCCTATTTCCTTGTTGGGTAAGACAGATTTCTATACCCAAATCTAGTGTGTGTGTGTGTGTGTGTGTGTGTGTGTGTGTGTGTGTCTGTAATTTATTTCCCTCTTTGAACCAATTTAGATGACAGGTTCAAGTGTTGCCCTCCCTACCCTTTTCCCCTCCATTGCAAAAGCTCTTCCTTGAATGCCTCTTTTATGTGAAATAACTTCCACCATTCTTCTTCTCCCTTTCCCCTTCTCCCAGGGTATCTCTTTTTCTCACCTATCCATTTTTTTCCACATCATCCCAACATAATCAACTCATTCCTGCACCCTCTGTTGATATAGAAATCTTCCAAGTGTTCTTCGTTTTTAGAAGTTACATGTATCATCTTCCCATAGAGAAATGTAAACAGTTTAGCCTTATTGAGTCCCTTATGATTTCTCTTTCATGTTCACCTTGTTATGTTTCCATTGAGTCTTGTATTTGAAAATTAAATTTTCTATTCAGCTTTGGCCTTTTCATTAGGAATGCATGAAAGTCATTTATTTCATTAAATATCCATTTTTTCCCTTGAAGGCTTATACTCAAGTTTTGCCAGGTGGGTTATTCTTGGTAGTAACACTAGCTTTTCTGGCTTCCGGAATATCATATCTCAAGCCCTCTGCTCCCTCAATGTGGTAGCTGCTAAATCTGATGTGATCTTTACCACAATATTTGAATGTTTTCTTTCTCACTGCTTGAAGTATTTTCTATTTGACCTGGGAGCTCTTGAATTGAGCTATAATATTCCCGGGAATTTTCATTTTGGGATGTCTTTCAGGTGGTGATCAGTGGATTCTTTCAATTTCTATTTTACTCTCTGGTTCTAGGATATCAGGGCTGTTTTATTTCATAATTTCTTGAAATATATCCAGGGTCTTTCTTTGATGATGAATTTCAGGCAGTCCAATAATTCTCAAATTAGCTCTCCTCAATCTATTTTATAGGTCAGTTGTTTTTCTGATGAGATATTTCACATTTCTTTTCTATTTTTTTTCATTCTTTTGACTTTGTTTTATTTTTTCTTGATGTTTCATGGAATCACTAGCTTCCACTTACTGAATTCTAATTTTTAAGGAATTATTTTCTTCAGTGAACTTCTGTAGCCCCCTTTCCATTTGGTCAGTTTTATTTTTTAAGAAATCATTTTCTTCAGTATTTTTGTGCCTCTTTTACCAAGCTCTTAATTGCCTTTTCATAATTTTCTTCCCTTGCTCTCATTTCTTTCCCTAACTTTTTCTCTACCAGTCTTATTTGATTTTGAAAATAATTTGCTTTAGCTCTTCCAGGATTTCTTGTTGAGCCTGTGTCCAAATCACATTTTTTTTCCTTTGAGGCTATGCTTGTAGCTGTTTTAACTTTATTGTCTTCTTCCGAGTTTGTGCCTTGATCTTTCCTGCCATAGCTTTTTATGGTCAGGTTCTTTTTGTTGTTTGCTCATTTTTCCTGTGCAGCCTATTTTGTCACTGAATTTATGTTGACATGTTTGTAGGGGTGGGGACTTTCCCAGGCTTCAGGCTTTTTTGCACTACTGTTTTCAAAGCTAATTCTAGGGGTTTGGAAGTTTTAGGTGCTTCAAAGGTGGTGTCATGTAGGGGAAAGTGTGGTCATTGTTCTCTTGGTCTGTGCTCTGGTCCTTAACCAGGAAACATTCCCAATCTCTTGGGATTGCAATTGATACTGCTCCTCAAGGTCCCTGATCCCTTGTGACCAAAAATGCTCCTCTCCACCCTTAAACTATGACTCACAAGCGGTTATAGGCAATGGAATTGCCAGTTTTCAGTCCTGTATCCAGTTTCAGCACACTCTGTAATCTCTTTCTGAGAGTTGCCCTCTTTGGCATGAGAGCTCCCTGAAGCTGCTACTGCTTCCGTCACCACCTAATCCCACCACTGGTGTTGCATCCACGTGAGTTCCATGCCAGCCCCCAGATCTCTCTCTCCATTTCTCTCCAACCTCCTAAGTTGTCTTGGGCTGGAAGAATGTCCCCCCCCCCCCCCCCCCCCCCCCCCCCCCCACCGTTTTGTTGGCCCTGCCACTTCAGAATTCTATTTGCGGCACTACTGTAAAGTTGTTTGGAGGGAAACGTTGTGAGAGGTTGGCTGTTTCCTCTACTCCCCTCTTGGCTCCACGTATTGCTGTCTTTTTCTTTTTTAAACCATAGCCTCCTTTAGAATGTATGCCTCCCCACCCAGAGAGCCAACCCTGGTAACTAAGAATAATATGGGGGTGCAGCAGTTTGGCAAAGCTGGACAACACTCCAGCTTTGTTTAACCACGGATGAATCCCCTACAGTGGAGGGAGGGAGATACATTTCTTCATCTCTTTTCTAGTACCAAGTTATGTTGGGTTCCTTCTTCTGAGCTCCTCGATTTTCCCTTTCCACCCAACCCTCTTCGCAACGCCCACGTTTCTGCCCAGGGGCGTCACGGTTCTCATCGCTTCCTCCCTCCATCTCTCCCATCTCACCTCCTTCCTCCCAACCCCAGTCCATCTCGGTGCAGGGTATGGGCTCGTGCTCAGCCCGCTGCAGCGGCCTCCTCACTGGCCTCCCCGCTTCAGTCCATCCTCTACCGACCTCCTTAAAGCTCAGGTGCGACCCCATCACCCTCCCACTCCAGAATAAACTCCCGTGGCTCCCGAGGCCTCCAGGATGAAACAGAGCGCGCATCTCGCTGTAGACAGTAACGATGGTTTGCGAGGCGCTTTACAGTAACAACAATTTTGTGTAACAGTGCTATGGTCTCCGTTTTACAGATGAGGCAGACAGAGAAGTGACCTCAAGTTCCAGGCTCACAGACTCTCTCCACTGACCCCTCTACCAGGAGGCGGGTCCTGGGCCATGAGGCCCCGCCACTCTGGCCTCTCGCATTCCAGGCCCCTCCCTCCGCCACCTGGGCTTCAGGGAAAAGGCTTCCGAGGTAAAGCGGAAGCGCCGAGGTCCTAGGGCTTCTGGGAGTTGTAGTTCTAGGGCTCCAGGCGCCCTGAAGTACCCAAAGGAGGGGGCTTCGGGCGGGGGGGGGGGGGGGGAGATGCCCGCGCAGGCGCGCCGCCATCTCTAGCCTTGATCCATGCTGGCTGCCTCGCTCCAGACGGATTCCGTGGCTCGGTCGGACGGAGGAAGCAGGTAGCGTTCGGCCAGGGCGGTGGCTGCTGCAGCACCTGGGGAGGGTTGGTTAGTTTGTTTGGGTTTTGGTTTTTGGTTTGTTTGGTTTTTTTTTGCGTGGAGGCTGATGATGGGAGGGATGGTGGGAGGGCGGGTCGGAGGCGGAGTCCGCCAGCTGGCTCGTGTTGTGGTTCGTGGGAGCCTTGCTCTGGGAGGGCGCTGGCTCTGCGCAGGCGCGGGGAGGGGTTGGGCGTTGTACGAGGACCCCGCTACTGCAGACCGCCTTCTGCGCAGGCGCACGGTGATCTGTCCGCTGGAGGGGCATGTATGAGGGCTCTGGAGGGTTTGCTCAGGACAGAGCTCTGTGTACGCAGGCGCGTGGAGTGGAGGGAGGGGGAGGGAAAAGGTAAAATCCGCCCCCTCCCTGGGCTGCCGGCACTGCCGGGGTGGGGTTGTCTGGGAGCGAGGAAGAAGGGACTGGAGCTACCCCCTTCGCCTCCCCGGGCCTCAGTTTCCTCTTCTATAAATGAGGGAGTTGGCCCAGATGGCTCCCGAGGCCCCTTCCAGTTCCAGAATGGGGAGTGGTCTTAACCCTGTTTCTTGTTCTGGACCCTGGAGTGTCCGGTGCAGCCTGTGGACGGACCCTTCCCAGGGTTGTTTTTAAGTGCATAGTATAAAATTATGAAGGAATCCAATTATGCCGAAATAATTAGCCAAATATTAAAAAAAGACAACTAAGTTCAGGACCCCTGATTAAGAACCCGAACCTGTGATCCCAAATCACTTAACCTCCCTGAGCCTCAGTTTCCTCATCTGTAAAATAAAGGAATTCATCCAGATCAAGGGTTCATTTCATGGTTTCTGTGAACTTGGATGGGGGGAAAATTACATGTTTATTTGCATTGACCTGTCACTGAAATGTGTCACTTCCTTCACTTATTTAAAACCAGTATTTTGAGATGAGAGGGGGGAGGAGAGAGGAGGGGAGGGAGAGAGAGGAAAGAAGGGAGGAGGAGGAGAGAGTGTGTGTGTGTATGTGTGTGTGTATGTACGTGTGTGTATGTATGTACGTGTGTGTGTGTGAAGGACCCCTGGGGGAAGAGCCCTCTTCATGTTTGTCTTTGTGAGAGAAAAGCCTGATATTGTGGCCTTGATTTGTATCTGAGTACAGTGTGGAGGGTGCTCAAAAGAATATTGCTGTTATCAAACAAGATAATATATGTAAAGCACTTTGAGAATCTTAAATGTGTCATCTGAATGTTAGCTATCGTGTGTATCAAAAGAGCTCATGTGTATGTGTGTCTGTCAGGGAAGAAATAGTCATCTCTGTGTGTCAAGGAGATGCCATATGTTTATTTATGCCTGTGTGCTTGTGTAGGGGGTTGGTAGTCCCTATCATTGTGTGTATCTGTATTTGAGAGAATCAATCAATAAATATTTAAGTGCCTACTATATGCCCTGTGCTGTTCTGAGCACTGGGGGTACAAAAAGAGGCAAAAGACAGTGTCTGCCCGCAAGGAAGCCAGTGCTACTGAAGTGTAGACTATGTGGAAGGGAGTCAAAATCTAAGAAGGGGCCAGGTCATGAAGGACCAAAAAAACCAAAAAGAGGATTTTGTATTTTATTTGATCTTGGAGGTGTTAGGGAGCCACTGTAAGTAACTGAGTGGGGAGTGCTGAGTTTGACATGGTGTTTCAACAATCCAGCTAGCAGCTGTCGTGGGGGTGAAAGCCCAACAAGAACGCTACCAGCACGTTGCAAAAGCACAGGTTCTTTTGATTTGCTTAACTAAGGAAAGCTATGTGAAGGGGTTGACAAGCTTACTTTAATTCAGCATACAAATATCATTCACTTAGTTCAGGGGGAAAAGCCAGCACCCTGAACTTCAGAACAAAATACAAGCAAATTACAAACATCAACAGACAGACCTTGTCTGATTCAAATCCCAATACATAGTTACCAGAGTTCAACAAAGTCTCAGCATCCAGGTTTACGAGCTGCAGGGCTCCTTAGCTACAGCTGCCCAGAGTCTCTGCATCAGCACCATCATGAGTGAGAGCCCTTAAACAAATTACAAACAGTCAGACCCAATACAATTCACAGTTACCAACATCTAGGTTCATCCCGGGAGCTCAGAACAAGGACTGGCCCAGAGTCACTCGCCACCACTCCTGTGGGTAAGAGCTCCAAAGAATATAAAGCCAACCCCTGGTTTTATATTTTTTTCAGGGTCAGGGGTGAGTCACACATACGACTCACCCACGTGACCTAGAATCGTCTAAAAGTCTCGGCTGTCCCAGACATGTAAAGTAGGACCTCCCTGGAGTTAGCCCCATCTTGGGCCCCACCTTAGTTGCCAATCCACACCCACATAGGTTTTACACCTAATAGGGGTTTGGGCCTGGGGCTTAGCACTTAGTAAGACTCAATGAAATACACTGAATTACTCAAAGCAAACAAAAGCCCATTTTGCTTACCAACACACTCCACCCCTTGTTCTAGGATACATAATCTAATCAGCCATGTATCCTAGAACATACATTGACCCTTTATACATTGTGATCCAATTACGCAGGAAACTAAAACATATCATTCAATGACATTCCCAAATATTTGTTTACAATACAAACGTGACCCACCCCTAGGTCCCAGCAAGATAATCAATCATTCCCAAAATACTTGTTTACAATTCAAACATCAACCCCTAGATCAAAGCAAGTTAATCTCTTTAGCTAATACAAAGTGTCCAAATAAAGTACTTCTTCAGCGCACACTGCCATTGCAGGCTTTTCCCCAGTACCCTGAGGCACGGGCATGCTTTAGTTAGTTAAGTCCTAAAGCAAACAAACAAACAAATAGAATTCTCTTGGGGAGTCTTCTCCCCAAACTGCCTGAAGGCTTCCACTTGGCGTCCAAAGTCCCAATTTCAAATAAAGAGTCCAAACAAAGTTCTTTTGGGGTCTGTTCTCCCTATTATGTTCCAGTTTCCAGTTCGAAATCCTGAGGTTCTGCTGGGCAATAAAGCCAAGGGGATTGGTGGTATCCCCTTGGTGAGGTATTGGTGAGGATGGTGGTATCCTCAATGGTAATAGTATGGTAGTTATAAAGAATGGAGGGTTTAGGGGAACAGAAAGGGAAGAGAGCAGGCATTTATTAAGTACCTGTTATGGGTCAGGCACTGTGCTAAGCACATTATAAATATCTCTTTTGAACCTCACAACCACCATGTGAAGTAGGTACTATTTTTTTTTTTAATGTAAAGCTTTTTTTTATTAGATTTATTTATTTTTAGTTTTCAACATTCATTTCCACTAGATTTTGAGTTACCAATTTTCTCTCCATCTTTCCCCTCCCTCCACCCCAAGATGGCATGTATTCTGATTACCCCTTCTTCAGTTTGCCCTCCCTTCTATTACCCTCCCCATCCCCTTCCCCCTTAATTTCTTGTAGGGCAAGATGGATTTATTTTTTTAATTTATTTTTTTATTTTTGGTTTACAACACTCAGTTCCACAAGTTTTTGAGTTCCAAATTTTCTCCCCCTCCCTCTCCTCCCCCTTTCCCCCAAGATGGCACAACCCGATATAGGTTCTACATATATCTTCACATTAAACTTATTTACACAATAGTCAAGTTGTGAAGAAGAATTATAACCAATGGAATAAATCAAGAGAAAGAAGAAACAAAACCAAAAAGAAGAAAAAAAGAGAGTAAATAGTTTGTCTCAATCTGCATTTAGACTCCGTAATTCTTTCTCTGGATGTGGATGGTGGCAAGATAGATTTCTTTACCCCATTGTATATCTTATTTCCCAGTTGCACATAAAAACATTTTTTAACATTTGCTTTTAAAACTTGGAGTTCCAGAATCTCTTCTTTCTTCCCTCCACCCCCCACCCTCATTGAGAAGGCCAGCAATTCAATATAGGTTATTCATGTGTCATTATACAAAACATTTCCATAATAGTCACGTTGTGAAGGTTAAACTATATTTCCCTCCATCTTATCCTATCCCCCTCCCATTTATTCTATTTTCTCCTTGATCCTGTCTCTTTTCAAAAGTATTTGCTTCTGACTACTCCCTCCCCCAGTGTGTCCTCCTTCTATCATCCCCCCTCTTATCCCCTTCCCCCCTACTTTCCTGTAGGGTAAGATATCCAATTGAGGGTATATGTTATTCCCTCCTTAAGCCAAATCCAATGAGAGTAAGGTTTGCTCATTCCATTTCACCTCCGCCTTCTTCCCTTCCATTATAACAGCTTTTTCTTGCCTCTTTTATGAGATAATTTACCCTATTCTATCTCTTCCTTTCTCCTCCTAATATATTCCTCTCTCACCCCTTAATTTTATTTTTTAGAAATCACCCCTTCATATTCAACTCACCCCGTGCCCTCTGTCTATTTATATGTATATTCCCTTCAACTACCCTAACACTGAGAAAGGTCTCATAAGTTACAAATATAATCTTTCCATGTAGCAATGTAAGCAGTTCAGCTTTAATAATCCCTTATGATTTCTCTTTCCTGTTTACCTTTTCATGCTTCTCTTGATTCTTGTATTTGAAAGTCAGATTTTCTATTCAGCTCTGGTCTTTTCATCAAGAATGCTTGAAAGTCCTCTATTTCATTGAATGTCCATCTTTTGTTCTGAAGCCTTATACTCAGTTTTGCTGGCTAGGTGATTCTTGGTTTTAACCCTAGCTTCTTTGACCTCCAGAATCTCATATTCTGAGCCCTTCGGTCCCTTAATGTGGAAGCTGCTAGATCTTGTGTTATCCTTATTGTGTTTCCACAATACTTGAATTGTTTCTTTCTGGCTGCTTGCAATATTTTCTCCTTGACCTGGGAGGTAGGCGCTATTATTATCCCCATTTTACAGTATAGAAACTGAGGCAGACAGGTTAAGTGACTTGCCCAGGGTCACACAGCTAGTAAATGTCCGAGGTCAGATTTGATTTAGTTTTTTCTGGCTCCAGGACCAATGCTCTATCTATCGCACCACCAGCTGCCTCTAAAAGATAATGAGTTCAGCGTGGGGCATGTTGCATTTTAGATGTCTGTGGGACATCCAGTTCATGATGCGATACTAGAGGTCAACAGAGAGGTTAGAACAGGATAAGCAGATGATACTTAAAGCCATAGGATCAGATGAGATCGCCAAGTGAAATAGTATAGAGAGAGAGGAGAAGAGGGCCCAGGACAGATCCCTGGAGACTCCCACAGAACTGGATGAAGATCCAGCAAAGCAAAGGGAGTAGGAGTGGTCTGATAGGTGGGAAGAGAACCAGGAGAGAGTGGTGTTCAGGAAACTTAGAGAGAAGAGGGTATCAAGGAGGAAAGGGTGATCAGGGCAATGAGGACTGAGAAAAGGCTGTTGGGTTTGGCAACTAGGAGAAAGCAGTTTGGGTTGAATGAGAACTGAAGCCAGGCTGGAGAGGGTTAAAAGAGAAGAGTGAGAGGAAAGGAAGTGGAGACAGGTATTGCACATGGCCTGCTGAAAGAGATTAGTCACAAAAGGGAGGGGAGAGAGAGGACTGTAGCGGGTTGGGATGGATCTATCCAGTGATGTTTTTTTGAGGATGGAAGAAGCAGCAAGCAAACAGGGAGAGATTGAAAAGAAGAGAGTGGTGAAGACAGAGGGCACCTGCTGGAGAAGACAAGATGCAGTGGCATCCCTTGTGTACAGAAAGGGGTCAGCCTTAGCAGGGGAAGGACCTCGTCTATGGAGGAGAGGAGGAGAAGTGGTAGAAAGTATCTGAGTGGTGTGAGATGGGAAGAGGGGAGAGGAGAGAGCTCTGGGTGAATGGCCTCAGTCTTTCAGTGAAATATGAAGCAAGATTCTTAGCTGAGAGAGTGAAAGGAGGGGGAGCCTTGGTGGATTGTGGAGGGATGAGAAGGTTTGGAAGAGCAGCTGAGGTGGATGGTGAGTCACTTAGGGAGGTGTAAAGGGATTGGTTTGCTGCAGTGAGGGCTCAATTGAGATTATGTAAGTAAATTTGTAATGAGCCCAGTCAGCACAGTTTCATGATTTTCCCCGGCTTCATTCAGCAGCAGATGACTAGAAGCAAAGGCAGTGGATGGTGGGAGTAATCCAAGACTGAGGTTGGGCAGGGTTTGAGGTTTATCTTATCTCTAGCAGGATATAGGGATGAGGCACTTGAGAGAAGAGGATGGTGTAGAATTGAATTAGTTTGGCAAGGGTCATGATGGGGTAGGGAGGAGAGTGTAGCTAGCGCAGGGGTGATGGCCTGGGGAAGAACTGAGGAATCTAGACTTTGGAAGTCTTGGGGAGAACAGGGTTAGGAGCTGCAAGACAGAGGGGGAGGTGAGATGACATGATTTTGATCAGTAAGGGAATTTCAGTTTGTGAACATGGAAGTAGAGCTTTTGTGGGTGGTGGCAAAATCGAGGGTAGGACCACCTTGGTGGGTGGGTGACATAGGGTCTTTGCCTTCACTGAGCTTACAGTCTACAGTATTGGAGACATAAGTTTACAGATTATTATATGTGGAGGGAAGAGATGGGGGCTTAGGGGGAGAGAGAGAGAAACTGACAAAATTATCTAGGAAAACTTGAGGAGGGTGAAACACTTTCAGCTCAGGGGAGCAGGGATGAATTTAGTGAGGAGGTGACCTGTGATCATATAATCATACCTTTAGCGCTAGAACCGTAAGCCAGTCCTCTTGGTTTTTAGCGGGGAGGGGAATAAAGAAATTGAGGCCCAGAAAGGGGAGGTGACTTGCTTAGGGTCTCATAGGTCTGAAGTGGCAGAGTCCAGATCCTTGAGATAACCTGAGATTTATCACCTGATTTGAATTCACTCTGTCTTTGTGAGGGAAGGAGGATTCAGGCATTATTCTGTCAACTTTAGAAAGACTGAAACAGTCGTAAAGTGATCCTGTGGGCTTTGGAAGATATCTAGATTTATTGAATAAACATTCTAACTAAACAGTTTCTTTTGGAAGAGAGGCTGAAAAATTAGCCATGCTCCTATGGAAATGTCCTTTGCATGATTTCACATGTAGAATGGGTATCATATTGTTTGCCTTCTCAATGGTAGAGGGGGGAGCTGGAGGAAGGGAGAGAATTTGGAACCCAAAGTGTTAAACACTGAATGTAAAAAATTAATTATTAAAAAAAAGTGACTTCTGGGGAAAAAAAGGAAATATAGTCTTGGGGGTGGGGTGGGGTGTATTTAAACCAAGAGATATTGTCGACTTTTGTTGTACTCTTATGGTTAGATAAAGCATCACTAAGCACTTATTAGGTGCCAGAAGTAGAAACTGAGACTCAGCCAGGTTAAGTGATTTCTTGTTGCTCATTCTCCATTGCTGTGTTTTTTTGTGGATGTCTTCCCCCTTGTAGCATCTGGTGAATCCTGTGTTTCAGCCCCAGGGAAGAAAAGAGCACATGGAGAAGCCAGTGGTGACACAGGTCTGTTTGAACTCAGGGCTCCTTGACTCCAAGGCCAGTGCCCTGTCCATCCCACAAGCCACACATTCTAAAAAGAAAGCTTTGGTATGGGTTGTGTAAATGCCATCGAGCTTTGTTTTCTATCTTAGGAGCCTAAACCAGCCTCTCTTCTGTTTGTAACCAGTTTAATTCCTTTACTCTGCAATAGGGATTTTCTAGCCAGGCAGTTCTGACAACTGCAGGCTAGGATGGATGGTCTTCCTCACGGCCTCCTTCTCCTGCACAGGTCTTCCTGGAGGGTATTGCCCTTCCCTTGGAGGTTAACACAAAGGAAGAGGGAATGTCTTCTGGGATTCTGACAGTCAGCTCCCAGGTGAGTTGAGTCTCAGGGGCTACAAATATTTCCTTCTTACATTCTTGAATTTCTCTCCCTAACAAAGTTCTGTTCAAGGGCCTGATGGTCAGATGTCAAGAAAGGAATTCCTCCCTCAGTAATTTGGTTTTCAATTGCTTTTGGTGCTCCCTTATTGAGTCTATTCTACTGATTCTTTTCTCATTTTCAAATAATAACATAGTTTTGATGCTTACTGCTTTATAATATAGTTTGTGGTCCAAAAATGTTATGCCTCCTTCGTATACACTCTTTTCTCCTTCAGATTCTAGACTTTTTGTTCTTCCAAATGAATTTTGTCAACAATCTGTCTAGTTCTGAAAAGTAGATCCTCAGTAACTTGATTGAAATAGCATTAAATCTTTACATTAATATAGAGTATGTTGGCACAATCCAAACATGAGTAGTCATTGTCTCCCTAAGTCTTCAAGTCTGCCTTTATTTCTGTGAAGAGCGTTTTATAGTTGTATTTATATGAATTTTTTTGTGTGTCTTAATAAGGTAGTTATTTTAAATCATTTTTCTTATTACCATTTCCTTTTGGTTTTTGTCAGCACAGTATGGAAATGCTGATGATTTTTCAGGATTTATTTTGGATCCTGTTGCCTTGCAAATTGCTGTTAATCATCTCATTGTTTTGTTTTTGTTTTTTAACTAATTCTCTGGGGTTTTCTAAGTACATCATGACACATATAGTTTAATTCCTCTGTTGATATTTATACCTTTGATTTTGTCTTCTTGTGTTATTTCTATAGCCAGTGCTTTGAGAACCATATCAAGTGATATTTGAGAGAGGGGCTATGGAGCCATGCTTGCTTTCCCTCTTTTTGCCCTGGGAACGCTTATAGGCTTTTCCCTTGAAAACAGCCTTAGGTCTTAGTTTTAAATATATGATTTTAATAATAATAATAATAATGAAAGGCCCTTCCATTTCTGTGCTTTGCAGGGCTTTTCCACATAAATGAGTGCTGTATTTTCTCAAAAGCCTTTTCTATGTTTATTGATAAAATCAGGTGGTTTTGTTATCTTTGTTGTTCATATGATTAGTGATGCTAATTTTCTTTAATGTTAAACAAACCTTTTATCTCTGGTGTGAATCCAATTTGGTCATGTTGTGAATTATTTTCATGATGTATTTTTGTAGTCTCCTTGTGAGGTCTTGCTTAAAAATTTAACATCAATATTCATTAGTAATATTTGTATATGATTTTTCTTTCTTTCTATTGTTCCCCTCTTTGTTTGGGTGTCAGGATCATATATATTTTATTAAAGTAGTTAGTAGGGTGTCTATTTCATATCTGTTTTTGAGACTAATTTTGTATCACAGGTATCATTTGTGTTCATCCAAGTCATTGACAAAAGATGGAGAAAATCTGGCCCAGGTAGAGTGCTCTTGGAGGCTTAATTCCAGGTTGACATTGATAAATTAATGAGCATTCTGTTCTTGTTGTAATTCATCCTGTTCTGACTTCACCTAACTACACTGTCATCTTGCCCACTCCTCTGTCTTTTCCACAAGAATATTATAAAAGATTTTGTCAAATGTGGGGGAAATGGGACCAGCTACTTCCCCCACACCAGGGGAAACAGAAGTTGGACTCCCCCCTTGAAGAGCAGCGCCCTCATCTCTGTGTGTCCAGATGCCACAAGAATGCCCTATTCAGCATTTTTATGCTTGATTTTCCTTTGCTGACCCAGGCAACAAATGAAGTTCGACTGGAGTTCATTGGACTAAGCATGGCCCAGTAAATAGGGTGCTGGACTTGGAACTAGGAGAGGGGAAGGGAAGGGATTTTGTGAAACACTATGCTTAAGTGCTTTACAAGTATTATCTCATTTGAGACTCACAACAACCCTGGGGTGGGTATGCTTATTATCTGTACTTTGCACTTGGAGAAACTGAGGCAAACAAAGTGACTTACCCAAGGTCACTCAGTCTGTGTCTGAGGTTAGACTTGAACCCTTGAATCTTCCTGACTCCAGGTTTGTGCTCTGTCTGCTGCCTACCAGCCACCTCAGGAAGAGCTGGATTCAAATCCCCCTTCAGACATTTACAAGATGTATGGCCCTAGGCAAGTCACTTTCCCCTCCCCAGGCCTCAGTTTCTTCATCTGTGTTAGGTGATTGGACTGATGGCCTCTAAGATCCCTTTAGCTCTAAACCTATGATCTATGAATTATAAGGGCTAGCGTGTACACCTGTGTGCAGAATGTAGATGTCTGTGTGTTCTCTCTATACAAATACACACACGTGTGTGTGTATATAGATAGATATAGATATAGATTCTGAATCTATTCTCCCACATGTGTGATGAGTTCAGCGTTACTCTTGCCTCCCCACCCCCTCCCCCACAATCCACTCCTTTGCCAGATGTTTGTCCCTTTGATCTCTGTAATATCTCCCCAGCCCAGCCTTTTCTCATGAAGTCACCACCTTACTATAGCCCCTCTTTGCGTCTTGCCTGAGCCTTGTCTCCTGGTTAGTCTCTCTCCTCCCCAGCCCATCAAAGCTCGGATTTTGTTTGAACCTTTTACAGTCTTCTCAGGACTTATCTTACCAGCCTCGTTACACAGGGCATCCCAGAAGTCTTAGTGCAGCTTTAAGCTCTTAGCTCAGAACTGTTCCTTCCTCGCCTTCCTACACTCTGTGGTCTTGTCATACCGGCTCTTTTCCTGTCCTTCACACGCGGTTCTGTCATCTCTCATCGCCATATCTTTGCACTGGTATCTCCTCGTGCCTGGAATGTACAACTCCCTCACCCTTGCCTCATAGACACTCTCTGTTCTTTCGAAACTTAGTTTGGAAACCACCTTAAACATGATGACTTTTCTGATTCTGCCCCCCTGTCCCCATTCCCCCCCTCCAAGTGCAGGCCCCACTTCCAGACTACTTTGAATTTAACAGCTTTGCATATATTGTGTATTTATATCTCCCCCAATACAATGTAAGTTACTTGAAAATGGGGTTTCATTCTTTATCTTTGAATGCCCAGCACCTACCACTACCTGCATAAGGTAGGTGCTTAATAAACACTTGTGGCTTATTTGATTTCTGGCTTCCAAGGATAGAATAAAACCCAGTGTGTAGTTACCAGGAAGGAGATTTTAGCTCAGTTTAAAGTCAGTCAGTAAACATTGATTAAGTACTGACTGTGTGCCAGGCACTGAGCTAAGTACTGGAGATATAAAAGAACTTTCAAACAGTTAGAGGTATATAAAAGTGGATTCCCCAAGGAAGCAGTCAGCTCCTTATCCCTGTCCCAGGGGATGGAGTATGAGGAGGTTCCCATGTTGAGTAGAAGTTTGTAATAGGTGCCATCTCAGGCCTCTTCCAATTCTGAGCTTCCGTAATTGTCCCATGAGTTCTGCCTTCAGGACTATGGCCCTTCTCTCAACATTGGGGCACTCTGTGCCTTCCACTTTAGAGCGAGGCTAACCACTGTCTTACGTTTTCTCCTTTATTTCATGGATAAAAGTTTCCTTCCAAGACATAGCTGTTCCTCCAAGGCATGTCCCATGTACCTTGGTCCCTCCCAGAGATGCAGTAACTCCAGGACCTTGGAGCATTGAACATTCACAGTTGTTTCCTATGCTGTGTCAAGGGCTTGGCCTGGAACAGAAATGTGTTTGGCATTTCAGGTGTCATTGACATTCAAGGATGTGGCTGTGGACTTTACCCAGGAGGAGTGGGGGCACCTAGACCCTGCCCAGAGGGCTCTGTACAGGGACGTGATGTTGGAGAACTATCGGAACCTGGTCTCACTGGGTAAGAGCAGTTTCCCTTGGCACTCAGAATCCTCCTGTGGTTTTGTCTGTTTTCTCAAATTGTGAAGAGGTGTAGGTTCTCTAAAGGGCTGAGGGGAATCTGGGCTTTGGGATTCCGGAATCATAAAGAGGAGCTCGTAGCTTTAGAGCATCCTGTGATTCACAAAGGGCTTTCTGTGCAGCATCCCCCGGGAGGCTGGTGTTACACACAGCCTGGGTTTCCTGGTTTGTTTGTTTGTTTAGATGCTTGGCCATTGACCTCCACAGTTAAAGCATGGTGGAGCTGGGACTTGATTAGAGACCCTGACTCTAAGCCCAGTATTCTTTTCACTACACCATGCTTTCTCTTAGCAACTGCTAATCCTTTTGGGCCATAGAATGTGGGTGCTTATATTCCTTCCAGATGAAATGTGATCGATATCAAATTGGATATAACAGTTTAATTTGCTGCCTGGGCTGGTGTATCTTTCTCATCTATCAGAGGTTCTGAGGATCAAGGGGCTAGGACTGAATCCTGGGATAATTTATTGTGACCAGAATCAACATCCCTGGCCTTTTTCTTTCCCTGTGAGCAGGGTGCCAAGTCTTCAAACCACATGTGATTTCCCAGTTGGAGCAAGGGAAAGAGCCCTGGATGGTAAAGGCAGAAATCCTAAGAGGCAGCTGTCCAGGTAAGTGAGTGAGTGACCTAGTTCAATGGGAGTCACGGTTGGCAGGAGAGGATGAAATCTGTCTCTCCTTCTTCAGAGCCTCCTTAGCCTTTGGAGAAGCTCCAGGATGTTTGGCAGAAGCTCCCTCCCTTCACTCGACTTCACCTCTTCAAGCTTCCACCTAGCACAGGAGTCATTTCTCCAGCTTTCTTATTGTTATGAGCATTTGGCTGTACTTGTACACTTTCACTGATCTGGACCTTATTGTTTTCTGAGGTAATCTATGCTAATTTTAGAAAGGTAGAATTCATGATTGCAAAGTTGCTCCCTCTGACTTTTCCTCCGTTGCTTCTTGGGTTTCCCTCTGGACAGAGTAAGTATGTAACCGCCCATCAAATATTGGAAAACCACTTTCCTTCTCACCTGAGTTTTTTTAAACCTTTATCTTTCCTCTGTTGTCTTTGCTCTGGACTCCCAGTAAAAGGGGGCCCTCCTTCTTCCTAAAGAGCATTCTTTCCTGTTATTCTGGGTGCCATTCCTTCCAGCATCTTCCAAGACCTTCATCTTACGATTGCTTCTTCCCTCTCTGGTGTCTTCATTCTTTCCTTGTCCAGAGCTTCCTAACATTTTTAGGCACATGCTATATGCCAGTGCTGTGTTTGGTACCAGGACTACAAAGACAAAAAAGAAAAGTAGTTTCTGCCTTCAAGGAGTTTCCACTCTACTAGGGAGACAATATAAACACAGACAAGTAAATATAAGATAATTGGAGGAGGAAGAGAGGATTGACAGCTGGGGGGCATGGGAATGTTTCCTGGAGGGTGTGGCAGCTGAAGGATTGCTCTGAGGTCTGGCGGGGTGCATCCCATGGAAGGTGGTGGACAGCCTATGCCTGGAGCCTGGCACCTTAATCCTCTTTGCTTCCTCTGCAGCCATTCCCCTCAGAGAAGGTGGAAAATATCCTGGTCATGCAAACCCTGGAGAGACAAAGACAGAAATGAAACGGTCCTGCCCTCCAGGAGCATATATGCTAATGGGGGAGTTGACATGTATATGTAGAAGGCTGTACCCAGTGTATATACACCCATCTACATACTGTGTATACACATACATACAAGCAGATAGAAGGTTACCTTGGAAAGGAAAGCATTTGTTGGTGAAAGACCAGGAAGAGCCTCCTGCAGAAGGTGGTGCCTGATCTGAGTTTGAATTAAATGAGGAATTCCAAGAGGCACAAATGAGGAGGGGGAGCATTCCAGTATGGGACACAGCCAGTGCAAAGACTTGGAGAGTGAGCCAGGAAGGAATTCCTGCTAGAGAGGAGTAGGGCTGCTCTGGCTGCGGATGAACTCTGATTAGGCGAGGATTGTGGTGAGAGAGCTGCAGCCTCATTAGTCGCCTTGGTAGGAGCAGACAGTCTCCACTGCAGAGGAGGCTGTACTAGCTGTACAGTGGTCCTCACATGAGGTAATGGGGGCCTTGCCCTGATCTCATGGCCTCTTTTACTTATGACTCATCTTCTTGTTTGCTTTTGCCACCCCCTTTCTTCTTAGTCTGTTTGTCTGGCCACCTCTTTCCTTCCACTCCCCTTTAACAGAGTAGCTGCATTTTCTAATTATGTTACAGCCTAAACTCGACAGTCACTTATGTCCCGTTCTCCCTTATGTGGAGATCATAGGATTTAGAGCTTGTAGTCCAATCCCTTCCCTCCCCAGGAATGTTGTTGCATGTGTGAATAAAACTGACCTACAGACTAGTTCACTTGATCAAGGCCACCCAAGTTGCCAGCGATCATGTTCTCTTTCCCCCTTTCCTGTTTTTTTTTTTTTTAACAAAAAGACCACTGTGCCCTGCACTTGTTTTTATAAGTTTCATTCTTCCATTTCCATCACAAAACTTTCTTTTGTTCCC
Organism: Trichosurus vulpecula; assembly: GCF_011100635.1. Lineage (NCBI taxonomy): Eukaryota > Metazoa > Chordata > Mammalia > Diprotodontia > Phalangeridae > Trichosurus > Trichosurus vulpecula. The sequence continues at coordinate 17,354,059 of NC_050579.1, forward strand.
TTACAGGGAATAGTGCACATTTGACATTTTTTATTTCTTTTAGACTTCAAGATTAGGCTTGAAACCAAGGAGTCAACTCCACAGCCAAACCTTTCTGAAGAAGAATCTTTACGGGCTGCAGTTGAAACAGTCCCAAAGGCCAACTTAGGAGAAGCCAAGGAATGTGGTGGTCAGTTAGAAAGAAGACCTCAAGTAAAATATTTGGGTCAGATGATTATTACCCACAAGAAAGATCCTCATTGTAAAGAATATGGAATAAAATTTTGTCTGACCCCGGTCCCTGTTACAGAACCAACTATTCTTAAAGAATCCCATAATAGAGATAAAAGTGGGAAGAGCTTTTGTCCAACCTCAGTCCATGTTACGGAACAGACTATTCCTGAAGAATCCCGTAATAGAGATAGAAGTGGAAAGAGCTCTAAGCCTTCTTCAGAACAAGTCAAAAGTAAAAAAGGTTCTTCAAGTAAGAAACTCTTTGAGTGTAATGAATGTGAGAAAAGTTTTGTCCAATATGCACAATATACTCAACATCAGAGAATTCATTCTGGAGAGAAACCATATAAATGTGGCGAATGTGGGAAAGCCTTCAGCCAGAGTGCGTGCCTTACCAGACATCAGAGAATTCATACTGGAGAGAAACCCTATGAATGTAAAGTATGCAGAAAATCTTTCAGTCGGGTTTCCTCCCTTACTCAGCATCATAGAGTTCATACTGGTGAAAGACCCTATGAATGTAACGAATGTGGAAAAGCTTTTAGTGACAGCTCATCACTTACTAAACATCAAAGAATTCATACTGGAGAAAAACCTTATAAGTGTAATGAATGTGAGAAAGTCTTTAGCCGACGTTCAAAACTTATTCAACATCAGAGAGTACACACTGGGGAGAAACCCTATGAGTGTCACGAATGTGGAAAAGCCTTCAGGTGGAGTAACTACTTTAACGAACATCAGAGAATTCATAGTGGAGAAAAACCATATGAATGTCCTGAATGTGGAAAGTCCTTCAGACAAAGTAGAGATCTTGGTCAACATCAGAGAATTCATACTGGGGAGAAGCCATATGAATGTAATGAATGTGGGAAAACTTTCAGATGGGGTACACACCTTACTGAACATCAAAGAATTCATACTGGAGAGAGACCTTATGAATGCAACGCATGTGGAAAAACCTTCAGGCAAAGTGGACAGCTTACTAAACATCAGAGAATTCATACTGGAGAGAAACCTTATGAATGTAATGAATGTGGGAAAACTTTCAACCAGAGCATATGCCTTACTCGACATCAGATAGTTCACACTGGACAAAAACCCTACAGATGTAAAGAATGTGGAAGATCTTTCAGTCGTATTTCCTCCCTTACTCAACATCAGAAAATGCACTGTGGAGAGAAAGCTTATGAGTGTGATGAACGTGGGAAGGTCTTCAGTGACACATCGTCACTTACTAAACATCACAAAATTGATAAAGGTGAGATATCATAGAACCGTAATGAGTCTGAGAAAGACTTCATCATGAGTTCAGTCCTTATTCAGCATCAAAGAATTCATACCTCAAAAAATCCCAGTGAATGTGGGGAAGCCTTTAGGGGGAATAAATATCATACTGAATACCTAGGAATCCATATTAGAGGGGAAACTATATGAAGGTAATGAATGAAAGCCTCCGGCTAGAGTATACACAAGATAGCAGGGAATTCATTTTGGTGACTATCTGAGTTTCTGCCTATAACATTGTGCCCCTTTCAATAGCAAGTGTCCAGCATGTATCCATCTTCTGTTTTAAAAAAAATCTTGCAATTGAGTATGCCCTGACTGCAAAAACAATCTGTTATTTAATTGTTATTTGAACTCATGGGTTGGTTCAGATTTCCCTAACCCTTGAGTGCCTCCAAATGTTTCATTCTCGCTCTAGGCTCTATTCTTGCTTGTCTGATGCTCTGTATTTGAAACCTAACCTTTACCTGCAACTTTTGTTTCTGCTGTTTCCGTTGGCATCATGGTTCCTTTTCTTTGACTCATCAAATTGACTTTTAGCCTCTTACTTTGACTCTTCTTTGCTACCTGTGTGCCCAGAGGTGCCCCTCATTTATTGTTCATTTACTCACCAACATTTGGTCAATATTGACTGACCTGTTGTGGAATTCTTTGCATATTCCTGTGCAGCCTGAGGGTTTGGAGAACCTGGATTCTTTAATCCATACTAAAGATCTGACTGATAAAGTGACAGAATTTCATGCTTAGTCACTTTTTCATGAGCTTATTTTTCCAGAAGTGGTAAAAAGGTGGGCTTCCTTTCATGAAGTCACCTATGAGAAATCTCCTTTATTACAGGGAAGCTATGTATTATCTTTAAGAGTATTCAGTTAAGAGCATTAGCCCCTTGGGCTAATCAGCTACCTGGCACAGAAGGCAGACCTCTAGGAGGGTGGCAGATCACTGATTAATGATGCTGGCTCATTTTTTTTTGTCCTTAGCCATCTTTTTAAATGAGCTAACTCTGTTGGACCAATTAATGGAAAAGCTGATGTTATCCATGTGGTATGAGCTGACCACCCCAGGATCATCCTTCAGTGCCTGCATATCATGGGCCACCTTTTGACCTGGATTGACCTTTCCTTTTTAGCTGTCATATTGGCCTCTCTTTCCCATCACACTTAACTAGGAGTGGTCCATGCACTTCAGTTAAGGAGAAGTGCCTAACCTTGGTTGACACCTGGAGAGAGAGAGAGAGAGAGAGAGAGAGAGAGAGAGAGAGAGAGAGTGTGTGTGTGTGTGTGTGTGTGTGTACGTATTTGTGTATTGTGTTGTCGGGGAGGGGTTGGGAAAGATTGTCAGCAAAACTGCTAGGGCTCCCTCCCACAAGTTTAAATCAAGACTGTTCTAGAAATTTCCATGTAGAACTAGTCTTCTAAACTCTGCGTTCTGGACAGTGGTGATAGTGTGCTTTAATAGGTTCCAGCCATAATAAATTTATATAGATTTTGAGGAAACAAAACTAAAATACATATTGGCTACTTAAGTGGAATTTTGTTTTAAAGTCTAGCATGCAAATAATATCTCTATATGGGGAATTTGGTGGGAATATGGAATCCAGAAATCCTTTAAACATATATATGTATAAAAAAAAGAATTCAAAAGTGAATTATAACTTTCCCCATTCCCAATATTGAGAAGCCTGACCTGAAGATCAGGAAGTTCCAAGATGTTAGGTTGCATGGCCCTAATTGACAGGTACTTCCCTCTAAGGCAGAAAAAGGAGAGCACAAAGTGTATGTGTGTGTGTGTGAGAAACCAACACTTCTGTCTTTCCCAAATGTATTAGAGGTCATATTCTTCATACCTAAACTCATTCCAAGATATCTATGCTTCTCCATTAGCATGGCTGCCAGGGATCTAGAGATGCATGGTTAGGCTGCTAAAAGTACAGCCCATGGACCAAAGGCCACCTGGTATACAAATCCTGCTAACTGTCCTTGATCTACTTGCTCCTGGGTTTCTAATATAGCTATCCCAGGATCACCAAAGAGGCTCTTTCTTTTTTCTTGGATGGATCTCTTTGCATGTCCCAATTTCCATCAACACCATGCCTTGGCACAAACTTCGCATCAGGCAAGAGTCTCCATGATAGCAAAGCTGTGGCCGCAGCTGTGCCAGGCAGCAACATATACATGCAGGATCCTGCAGCTACACTGTTCACAATTCCTCTGATTTCTTCAGTGAGTTCCAAGCTTAGGTAAATATGTTTCTCACATTCTAGCGTCTCAACTGCTTAAATGATCAGGAAAAAATTAGCCTCAGAATTTCTTATTTAGTAGGTTTGCATTGTGATCAGTGATTGAATTTATGATGAAAAAGAGCCCTCTGCTCTTTGAGAGATTTCTCTCCAGTCAGGCAGCAATTTAAAGGCCTGGTCAAAGCAGAACCCACCAGTGTCCCAGGCCTTTAAACAAGGGCAGGGCTCAATCTTTGACCATTCCATCTCATTCCAAGCAATAGCAGGACTTCTTTTGGGGAGCAGAGACAACTAGAACATCAGCCTGTCTATGCATTCCATGGGTGTGGTTAAGGATAAATCCATGAAGCAGATACATCCTCCTTCTGTCTGATTTACTGGATTGGGAACAGGCCTAGGATCTGGACTGACACCCCAATGTCCCCTAACCTCACTAAGACCACGATGCTTAATGTGGAGGAGCCTCAAAAACTAGATAGGGGTCATACCCACTGATCCCTTTTAGAATGGGTAAGGCAACTAAACCTAGCTTAGATTGCTAACAGGCAGCTCACTACCTTGTAGGCAACTAGTGGGTAGGAGAAATTGCAGTTGGGGGCATTGGTAGACAGTCTTCCCTTGTGCCCTTTCTTTCCCTGAAAGGTTGGGCTCATGAGGTCTGTTTCCTGCTGTAGTAGCTCAAGCTTCTTGATTATCATGTTAATATGAGGTGAACTCAAGGGATCGTAGGATCATAGATTTGGTGCTGAAAGGGACTTCATCTAGTTCACCTCCTTCATTTTACAGACCTATGTAAAACATCCTAGAGAAGCTAAGTGCCTTACCCACCATCATTCTGATAGTAGTAGCATAACCAGAACTTAAACCAGGTCCTTAGACCCCAAACCTGGCGTTCTTTCCACCCTGCTGCTCTTGAGTATCTAAGATAGCTGCGCTCCCTTGCTCAGATCCTTACCACTTTCCTGGAGGTGAATATGCTCATGTTAAAAAATGAATTTAAAAGTGTTAGTATTTTAATATTTTATCATCTTCCCTGATACGTTAATATTGCTTCATTATGACTGTTTTTAGTTTTTGAAAAAGGGATGAAGAAAAGGAAGGATGATGAAGCTAGAAAGGGGCAGAGACAAAGTGGGAGGAAATCTGGCAGTTTGGGGGCCACACTAAACTGAAGGAGTTTTAGCCTGAGGTGAGAGGATGTAGGAGGAATTTAAAGCAGTAATGGAAACATGGTGAGAGCTTTATGAAAGCCCCTGAGACAGAAGTGAGGTAGACTAGGAGGGATGAAGAGGGTGGGAAATAGATGAGACAAGACCAGGTAGAAAGTGCAAGCGAGCCCATAGAGACCATACCTAAGAGGTCTCCAGGGGTTCTGTGCCTCTTGACTTGCCTAGCCTAATGAATGATGTAGGGCCTCATACTACTTGGCTGACTTCCTTCACTGGATCCCAGCTTGAACTGAGTCTTCTGGTCATAGACTTAACCTGGTATTTCCTTAGAGGTCACCTAGGCCAGTACCTTCATTTTATAGATCAGGTTATGTGATCTCCAAGGTCACAAAACTAGTAAATTCCAGAGCAGGGTGTGAACCCAGGGCCTCTCAACTTCAAATGAAAAGCTCCTGCTACACCACACCGTCCCCTTGTTTGTGCGTTATCCAGACATGATGGGGGTCTTGAGTCTGGTTTTTCCTAGCCTTGATATTCAGTGCTGGGTAAGCAGGATTTTCAACAGTCTGTGGGATTGGGAGCTACCTGAGCCCAATTCAAAATCAGTGCATTGTGAAATACATAAGGATCACATAATACATCTGGTGATATGAAATGTTGTTGTTTGTACTTCATTCTAGAAGAAGACCATGACATCAGGAAGGTGATGCCATGACTTGCAAGTGAATTAGATTTAAGTGAGAGAGGGTTGTGCAGTCACCAGTCTCAGTCTCTCCTACTGAGCCATCTGGTCCACTGGCAAGATACAGATCAGGACGACTGGAGATGGCCCTGAAATGATACGAAATTACCTAGGAATGAAGGAGACTTGTCTGTTACCACAGCGTCTTCCTTCCCCGTGCTGTACACTGGGCACATAATTGAGTTCTGGCCCTGAACATCCATCCAATAAACACCAGGCTTTCTTTGAAAAAACAGTAGATCTATTTGTTTACTTGAGCAGTAGCTCAGCAGCCTTCCAGATTGTCATGAAGTAACAGCTCTCGAGGCATATGTTCTTATTTTACGCTGATGATATAATGCAAATTTGACTTGTAAGGAACAGATTTGCTCAAACTCGACTTCTTGGTAATGTTATTCTCTTGCTTGAACATCAAATGACCAACAGGAATATAGATGAGGAATAGATGAGCACGGCAGTTTCTTTTTCTAGAAAAGTCAATTTTCTCTTTCATATTCTCTCTCTCCTTCCTTCTCCACTCTCACCCATTGAGAAAGCAAAAAGCCATTACAAATTTGTGTAGTCATGTAAAACCAATTTCTGCATTAGCCATGTCCATTTTTTTAGAAGTTCAGGAATTTTTACATTTGCCTAAACATATCAGGCATGGAGTATCAGAAATAACACCAAAGGATAAACAGTTGCAACCAACAGCTTTAAAAAAGATTTACAAGCCAATATCCAGAGGAAAATGAAAAAGACCAGCATTATTATTCAGCAAGATAAAACAGTTTGAATTGTAGACCATCATCAAAAGGTCCTTAATAGCTGGTTTTTGAAAATTTAACTTTTTGTCTTATCTTCAGCTAATTATATATGTGTATATTTGAAATTGAGTTAAAGTTGGGGGTGGGGTGGGAAAAGCTCTTCCAAAAGCATGATTAGAAATAATGAAAGTATTTTCATCAGAAACGAATTAATAATTGGAAATCTTAACAACTCAAAGTAAAACTAAGACCTGTTTCCCTTGATAGGTGTAGGTAGTTTAATGACATGTTTTGTGCAAACATTTTATCTCCCAATAGATTCATAGACATCTCAAAAACCTCCCATAGAAATGGTCCAGAATTGGAACTGATTGCTGACTTGATTGACAAGTCTGTATTTGAATGTTTTCTTCCATAGGTACTTGAGAAATAGCAGTGAGATTAGGCTTGGGCGGCCTCAGCAGACTGCCTGCTCATTGCTGGTGAGGTTTTGTACATGAGAAAAGATGCTCAGGGCATTGTCGGTAGGGAGTGGGGATCTTTGGGTGAAGGAGGAGGTGGACTAGTCATGTAGGAGAGGGAGGGAACTCTATATCTATCAAAGTCTTCATCATTACTGATACTTTTCCTTCTTACACCTCCTTCGTTTCTTAGAATAGCACTGATGGAGCGCTTCCAGGTTGGAAGAGTACTTTATATACGATCTCATTTGGTCTTTACAACAGCTTTCCTTCTGAAGAACGTGCTAATGTTATTTTCATTTCCAGATGAGAAAGCAGGTTGAGAGATTCAGGACTTCCCAGGGTTACAGACCTAATATGTTTCAAAAGCAGGATTTAAACTTCTTGATTCCAGGTCCAGAACTCTCAGTTGCCTAGGTCATAGATCTAGAGCCAGAGAGGACTTTAGGTGCCTTCTTACCAACCTCTTAAGCTTTAAGTGACTTAGCCAAGGTCTTGCAAATAGTAAGCCACAGCTGGCAATGTATCCATTTCAGTCACCCAACAAACTGTCACTTGTAACAAGGAAGGAAGCACTTTGACAAACCTGGCCAACACTCGTCAGCTAAGACACATGGGTGTACAGTGTCCTCAGCCCTAGGTTTTCTCATCAGTCATTACAGTTATAAAACATTGTTTCTTTTTATTGTTTTTTATGCCTGCGTTGAAGTCACTGTAGAGTGTTTGCTTCACAATGCATAAGTTCACAGGGGTCTTCCCATGCTCGTCTGTGTTCCTAGTCACCATTTCTTATCAATTAGTAATGTTTCATTACATTAATATTCCAACATTGCTTTAGCATTTCCCTGATTGATGGGCATCTGCTTTGTTTCCAGTTTCCAGTGCCACAAAAAATCCTGCTATAAATACTTTGGTATATAATTTCTAAAGAAGACCAGAAGCCACTTAAAATCCAAAGGCAGAGAAAATGTGAGGACCCCAAAATTTATCATCTGAGAATCCTCTCCCACCACTGAAATGTCCCCTAAACAATACTCTTTCCCCTGTCATTGCCACCACTGCCACCATCACACTCCTAAGTTTTCACCAAATTCTTTGTCTTTGAGACTTAATCTCAGAAATTTCAGGTGGTGTAAGAAATTTCCTCAACTAATTGGAAGAGAATTTGACTTTCCTAACATGTTACTGTGGACCCCTCCTCCTTTGTTATTGAAAAGATTTGTAGCTTGGCCAGGGTAGCTACTCCTTCCATCCCTCCAGCCATGCCAGCCAGTAGACCCATTTCCTGTGGGCTCAAGCTGGTGGCCAACAGGAAACTGCTTGTGTCTTGCAGTTCCTTACAATTGCTGCTGATGCTGGGGTGTGGTGGTCACCACTTTCTTAGGTTATTGTTCTCAGTGACCAGCCATGGTGCTCCCTCACAGCATTAATTGGCTCTGCCCAGCCACTATCCAAAGAGCCTGCTTTGTGCTCCTGCTATACCCAAGTCAGTGGGTAAGATAGTCAACTTTTGTATCCTCATGTCCATGTATGTATTAAAGGGTCTCTGGATTCCATATGACAATTAGTGAGAGAAAACACTGCCCCCTCATTGGACTTAGTCACTCCAAAGAGCCTTTTCAAAGGGCTCTCAGTCCCAGTGGTGCTTGTCCCCCAGTGGCTCCGGTGGGTCTTTGTAGTTAGCTGTTGATCCATAGTTCTGTGGAGCACTTTGAAGAGCCCTTTTGACTCTTGGTGTGCCCAGCGTGGCCTCATCCTGTAGTCCCTTCTTTCCCCACTAGGTATCCAGAGCCCTCTGTCAGGGAGTTGAGCAATGTTTGGGGGCACCATAGCTGGATTCTGGGAACTGTAAGCAACCTGATGCTGGGGTAGGCTCATTCAGCCATCTAATTCCCATGAATGCTGTAGTGCTTTTCATGATCAGTGGCAGGATCAGGCTTGTTAGCCTTTCCCAATAATCCTGCACCACCTATCTTGGGTCTAACTAGATATGTTGGAAGCATAGTCTGATCTGTGACAGGGAGGCTGATGAGCCTGTACCATCATACTGTATGTTGTCATGGCAGTCCAGAAACTCAAGACTGCCATCTTCCAAAACCTGTTGGACTTTGGGCTCTTGGTCTGTCTGGATTGGTGTCTATTCCTCAGACCATGATCAAGACATTGAGTTAATATTTGCCCACCTTTGCAAATACTGTTCTTAGTTTTTGAAAAGTGCTCTGGTCCTGACCAGAGTTCAAATCCAGCCTCAGACACTTGACACTTAACTAGCTGTGTGACCTTGGGCAAGTCACTTAACCCTAATTGCCTTGCTTTACCCCTCCAAAAGAAAAAGAAAAGTACTCTGGTTTAAGTTTGAGGAGATGGGGCACATTATAGAAGCAGCATGGTAGGAAGAGCCTTGCAGTCTATGCCTTGTTTCATCCTGTCCTGCCTACATGTATACTACCCCCACGATCTAAGTGGAATTATATTCCTAAAGAAGGCATTATTGGGACTTGACAGAATAACCTAGACGAGGCCTGCTTCCCAATCAAAGCACTCCTGAGAATCTCAGACAGCCCTTTAGGTGAGCATATGTGAGTTCTCATTGGTGAGCTTCAGGTGACTTGACTGTAATATAGCCTACATTACCCCAATACTAGATCCAGGGAAAAATCAGGAAAACCTATATAAGAATCCTAAGTAGAAGAAGCCTATTTCAAGTCATAATCTGCAGATAGTCTAAATAGAGAACGTTATTTCAATTCAGCCTGTGGTTAACCTAACCGTGAATCCAGCAGCCTCAAGGCCTCCAGCACCCAAGCATAATTGATCACAGGGATAATCACTCTGGTGTGCCTCAGAATAGGACGCTGCGTCTGATAGCCTCCTGTATATAAACTCCAAGGGAAACCTTGATGGCTGTCTTTGGCCTACATCATCCACGTGTGACTGTAGGCACGTGGAACTATGTAAGAGACTGCCTTTGGTCACCTGCGATTCATGTTAGTTGTTTTGTTCAGACATAGAAGATTTCTTCTCAAGTCAAATACCACGTTGTGAAAATTGTAAGTCAGCTACATCCCCAGCCAGCTTCCCAGAACCCGTAGTCCTCTGGGCTTTTTATAGTTATAGTCGATAAGGCACCCTCTCATTTGTAGTTAGTCAGAATTTGGCTTCTTTCATCGCATATCTAAAGGATGATTGTAGCGTCCCGGGACATAGTGGGTAGTAAAGTTAAGTGATTGTAAGCTTCAGTGACATAACTTGTCTGCAAAGTGGGGCAGTACTGATCTACCTGTCCTGGGGACCGTCTGAGTCTCTCTGACATCTATAAAGTTGGCAAGATGCCTCAAAGTGCTCCAGAGCTTGTGGTCAGTATATATGAAAAGAAGGTGCTTGTGGGCTACGTGAGGGGAGGCAGAACGGCAGCAATGGTATCGGGAACCTGGCCATTACCCGGGTGGCCTGTGGGGTTTGGCGGCTGTTCAGAATGTTATGCCATAGTCGCGCAGTGAGCAAGACACATCACAGAGTGTAAGTTTTAATTGGAGAATTTATTAGCCGGCGGCCGTCTGGGGCACAAGCAACCCAAATCAGAGCGGCCCCGAATGAGCTCAGGGGGAGACTTTTATACCGAATTAATAATGGTTGAGCAAGCAAAAGGGTACAGAAGCCGATATTTCCTTTAACTGTATGGGTCGTTGCACAAGGGTTGGGCACAAGGAACAGGGATGTTAGCAAATGTTCGTCTTTGCATAACCTTATCCTTTTTAGCTGACAGGAACAGGCCTTGAGGGGCCCTCGAGGCCTAACTGCATTCATGTTGCCTTATTATTTTACTGTTTGGGGGCAGGGGCCTTGAGGGACATACCCTTAACAGGACTTGTTTGTTCACTTAGGTTGTGGGTCAATTCCTTGTTCCTTAGGCCATAGTCTTGAGACAGGGTCTTGTGCTAATTCAGGTTGAAGCAAGAGGGTGGAGGTCCCTTGGGGGATTACAGGAATGTGTGGCAAGGCATTTTCTTCTTGGTACATGGATGTGTGCTGTAATGCAGGGAGGGGTCAACAACTGTCCTAAAACAGGCTTCTTTATTATAGTTCTAAACCGCAATCTTAATTCCAAGTATCACAAGGTCAGCTTGCAACACTCCCTGCTAGTCGTCTCCTCTGGCGCTGTCATCACCCTCCTGCGGGTCTTCAACACCTCACACCTGGACAATTGCAATACCTTAGAGTGTCTTCCTGCTCCAGTCCCATTTTCAGCCGGATTGATCTTCCTGTAGCCTAAGGCTGACTATGTCATCCCCTACCCCCACCCTCACCCTCATTCAATAAACTCCAGTGACTTTCTATTGCAGGATCAAATAGAAAATCCTCTGACTTTTAGAGCCCTTCATAGCCCAGCCCCTTCCTCCCTTTCCACACTTCTTTCACTCCCCCCCCCCCCCCCCCCCCCCCCCCCCCGCCACCCATGTCAGCTTGGTGACACTCCACTCCTCTCCTTGCTGTTCACTGATTATGACAGTCTGTGTCCCAACTCTGAGTTTACCCTGGCTGTCCCCCTGCTCTCCCCCTCCATCTCTACCTCCTCCCTTCGCTGGCTTCTTTGAGTCCCTGCTAAAATCCCAAAGCCTATCCCAGTCCCCCAAAATGCTAGTGCCTTCCCTCTATTGATTAACTCCCATTTATCCTGCCCTTATCTTGTGTGTGTACGTATTTGCATGTATCTCTTGTTACACTGTGAGCTTCTTGAGAGCAGGAACTCTTACCTTTTCCTGTTCCTGGCCAGTTCCTGGCATACAGTGGTTGCTTAACAAATGTCATACCTTACTTCTCTCCATGTTCTCTGCCAGCTAGGGATCTGGGACTCCCAGCTGTACCACAGATAAGACATTGTGTCTCTTGATGGAGCTTGCTCCTTGACTGGGCCCATGCCTAGAATGATCTCCCTTGTCTCCATCTCCATCCAGGCTTTCTTGGCTTCCTTCATCCCAATACCAGCTAAAATACAGCCTCCCGCAAGAAGCTTTTCCCAGTCCTCCACATAGTGCCTTCCCTTTGTCTTCCCCATTAGACTGGGAGTAGCTTGAGAGCAGGGACTGATTGCTTGTTTGTTTTGTTTTTGCCTTTCTTAGTTTCTGCAATGCTTATCACCAGGCATACTGAAGGTGCTTAATAGATGTTTGTTGACTTGGTCCAGTGGGTAGGTATGATTGAGTGTTTCATGGCCCCAGGGAACAGCTTGGACATTGGGGGTTTTACCCAACGCTTCACTCACAGAGGCTATCATGATCCTGTGCCTTCGTGTGAAACCAGCCATTACTAAAGCTCAGTGCTGCCCTGCTGGGCTTTCCTGAGCCTCCTCTGGCAGAGGACATTTTCCCTTTTAGACATTGAATCTGCTAGTTAATTGTTTGCATGTTGTCTCCTCTATTAGACCATGAGCTCCTTGAGAGCAGGAACTGTCTTTGCCTTTCTTTGTATCCCCAGCGCTTAGTAGGTCTAGTGCCTTGCACATAGTAGGTGTTTAATATGTTCATTCTGTCTCTATACCTCTGCCCTGGCTCTGCCTCTTAGCTTCCCTGGCTTCCATTAAGACTCTGCCCACATCCTTCCTGCAGGAAGCTTTTCAGGTCAGTCTCCCTCTTCCCAGCTGCTAACACCTTCCCCTTCCATGTTACTGTTCTTTACTCTCTGTATATATCTTGTATATACCTAGTTATTTACATGTTATCCCTCTCATTAGAATGTACACTTGTTGAGGGCAAGAACTGTTTATTGCCTTTCTTTGAATTTCTGGTACTTAGCAGTTCCTGGCATGCAGTAAGTGCCTAATAAATGCTGCCTGTTGTCTGTCTGACTGCAGATGTATACTGCCATTCCTGGAAAGTAGATCCCTGTGATACTCCTGCCTGATGACACCCGTCCCAGGCCCCCCCCTCTCCCCACCCCACTCCACATCTGTGTCATCTTCACTATTAGAATGCACATGGGGCTCTCCAGCTTTCTGTCTTTCCCCTGTGCTTAGCCTAGTGCCTGGCGTTTAAGAAATGCCTTTTCACTCATTCTAGCACCATAGTTTGATATTGGTAATGTTTCAATATTCAATGGTGCGGATGAGGGATTGTTAGGGAAAGGGCCCTCTCTTGTGACAGAATCTCGCCTGACTCCTGTGATTTAAAGCAATTGGGTATGTTTTCTAGAGATGCATCACGTGCTGTTACAAAATCTCAGATGCTGCCCACTTCTGTCATGGGGTTGGGATCGGCCGTCCATAGTTTGTGTAAAGTGCCCACTGCCTTTTTAAGATGTTGTGCATTAGTTTCTGCTTCTGGAGCCTCAGAGAAATTGCCATAAACATTCTGACAGAGTATGACTCTTACGCATTGCTTGTTTGACAAAGCTGTGAACTGTGTGTATGTATTTTTGTTGTATAAATTTGTCCATAAGATTTGATGCTTTTCAGTGTATTAAAATGTTGAATAAACTGTCTTTGCTGAGTGCCAAGAATGAAGGGAAGGCTCAAATGGATGTTTAGAAAGCAGTGACAGATTTGGGGCTTGAGGAGCCCCCTCTTATGTATTTACAGATTTCCCAAGAACTAGGGCAAATGCAATCTGAACCAGGCTGTGTCCCTGACACAGATCAGTGGGAAACTTTGGAGAGAAAGTTCTCATTTAATTTTGAAATAAATGAATAAACAATAAGTCAAAGAGAGGTGGTTTGACATAATGGATAGAAAGACTTGGTTTTAAGACACACTCTGATGTGTCGTCTTTGTGACCCTGGCCCAGTCCCTTAACTTCTTGTTTCAACAATCCAGCTAGCAGCTTCTGTGGGGGTGTAAGATCCACCAGCACCCAGAAAGCTGCCAGCACAGGTCCTTTTGATCTGCTTTACTTATGGAAAGCAACATTAAGGGGTTAACAATCTTACTTTAATGCAGCATACAAATAACATCCACCTAGTTCAGGGGAAAAAGGCAGCACCTTGAATTACAGACCAAATACAATTTGTAGTTATCAACCTCTGAGTGTACAGCCAGGGAGCTCATTAGAATGGCTGTCCAAGCCAGAATGCTAGCCTCTGCACTTATATATCCTGTTCAGGGCCCCGACCTCATCCAGGCTCCCAGTTGTCTCAGTGCTGAGAAATACAAAAACATCCCACTTTATCTGCCACATTCAAACAAAGGTCAGACTCATTAAAGGTCAACAGCAAAAAGTTCCACCTTAATTACTATTACACTTATCAGTGGCTTGAGTAACTGACATACTCTACTGTGAGGGAGGTATCACTGCTTTGGTGAGGTTGAATTCCTCCAATTAAATCACAGGCCTGGAGAAGGGGACAGAGGAGAGGAGAATAGAGACTAGCTATGTTATTTGGAAATCATATTATGGGGAAAATGTCATATCTCCTTCAAAGAGAAAAGATAGTTTAGAAATAGTGGTTGATATACTAAGCTGCTGCCAAAATATCCTTCAAACTAGAAATTAAATGTAAGGGACAGGGTGATGCTGTGGGGAGCCCCAGGTCTAGTTGATGTGGCCCCCACCAATTTGATAGGATTACAGGACATCCTCTCCTCTTGAGGGTTCAGGGAACTCCTCTGATTGGTCTCCAGTGGCTGGGTCTGCCTCCAAAATGATTGGCGACTTCATTAGCTGAGATGCCAGCTTCACCTTTTGGGCTCTCTCCCCTTCTAACCTCCAGGCTAGTGCAGTGAGGTGGCAGGAGGTGTGGAGGGAGGAGATTCCTCCTATCCCTCCCACCCTCAACTCACCAGGAGCAGAAAATGGCAACTGGCAGAAGCACATGGTGGGATGTCTGTGTGTGCTCAGGTGGCCTTGGGAAATCCAGTGAACATGCCTCCATCTTGATTGGGCCAGTACATGCCAGTAGAGATGGGAGGAGGGAACAGAGACATCCATGAAGAATGGAAGGGCTTGTTCTAGGAATGGGAACAATTGAATCTACATGTGCCAGGTAATGAACTCTCTGTAAATACCCTGAGATTCTGGGAGGTCATGTGCTTTATTCTATTCTGTACCATTCCACAAGTGTCCACCACCCCCCACTCCCCACCCCCCAGTAATTTATTAATGTATTTGTGTGCTTGGCTTTTTATTCAGAACCTGAGTTCTTTGAAATTTATGCTGAGTAGACTGGAAGTGCAGGTCAAGGTAGACATTTTTAGAACTGGCCAATGTAGGGATTTGTTTTACTTGACATATTTATTTATTATAAAGGAAGGCTTCCATTTGAAAAATGGGGGTTGGTACATAGTGAAAGTGATGCACAAAAAAAATAACCCATCACTAATGAAATATTTTAAAAATGCACTGGATAGGAAAGGGACACAGATAAGCAAAGCAGTGTTTGTACTATCATGTAAACTTAATATATGGTGTTCTTAAAAAAACAAACTGTAAAAGAAGTTTGATTTCTGATAACAATCCTCTTTTTTGTGGTTCTTTGCATATTGAAATGTTTATGTTTGTTGATATTTGTCAAGTTGATAATAAAAAAGAAATTGAAATTTAAGGAGTGCATGGTGAGTCTGTGCTGCCTGGGAACTCTGTCCGTGCAGCTATTTGTAATAAATGTAACTGAGAGATCTGATTCAAACATAGTGCATAAATCTGGTCATTGGGCAGGACTGTGAGGTGAGCTCATGGACCTTCCTGGCCACCTTCTGGCTTTGTTTCCTTTTCTGAGCAGAGGTCAGAGACCAGAGTTCCTGAAAATGGTCTTTCCATGCAAACTCTAAGCAGGGTTGGGGAACCACCAGTCTAGAGGCCACACATCACCCTTTAGGGCCTTGGGTGTGGTCTTGTGACTGAGTTCAAGTTTTACAAAACAAATCCTTTTATTAAGGGGATTTGCTATGTGAAGTTTGGATTCAGTCAAATCACTGCACTTGAGGACCTAGGGGGCCACATGTAACCGCAGGTTCCCCAGTCCAACAGTCTAAAGGCTCTAAAATATCAAGTTCCATGTAGGGGTGGGCCAAGAGATCCAGGCTCTGCCAACTCTACCACTGAGTGCCATGAATGGCCGACCCTCAACATACCTTCTGATGGAGTCTGATGTGCTGTGCCTACCTCTTGTGCTTTTTATGGTGGGGTAATAAATGTGGCCCACAACCAATATCCATATTGTGCATTGAGTTGCCTGTATGGGAGCCTCAAATCTTATTATACACTTTGATGAAACATAGGCATAAACCAGACCCAAGCTTTATTTTAGAACTTTCCCCCAAGTAAAACTTATGAGGGGACAAGAAACAAAAAGAGAAAGGAACAAATCTTCTTGGATTCAGGCCCCCAGGATTAAACTTAATCTGGGTGAGACCAGATTTGGAAGGGGAGTGGGGGTGGGAGGAAATGGGCCCTTGGTCATGGGCGACACGTTGAATGAATGAATCTTGAAGCAACCTCAGTCTTTGTCCTCTTAATGAGATGTCAATGGGCATCCCAAACTCTGCAGAGAGCTTCTTTAAGCTTCCACCTACGGAGGGGCATAACTGCCCTGCCATCTTGTAAAGAGCTCACAAACACTTGATTTATAGAACTGCCTAACACTTCTTCCCACTCCCTTACCCCTTACACATAGACTCCTCTGTGTGGCATTCAGTGCCCTTCAAAACCTGTCTTCAGCCTTGCTCTCACATTAGCTACACTCTAGGCAAACCGGCCCACTTGCTTTTCCCATACACAGTGCTCTGTTACCTCTGTATTCCCCATGCTTGGAATGCTCTTCTTGCCTCTGCCTCCTGGAAGCCCAAGCTCCCTCCAAGGCTCAGCTCAGGTGCCCCACCTCCTACAGGACGCATCCTCCAAATCCCAAAAGGTTTCAACAAGCTAAATGATGGGACAGATCTAACAAAGTGAAAAATTTAAAAGACAAATGAAATTTTAAGAGATAAAAGTCTTACATTTGGGTTCAAATAACAAGGATCAAGACTGGACCTGGTGAGGAAATCCTCCATTGATGTAGGTTGGTGCTTTCCCTGCAATTTATTTTCTTATCTCTTGAACCAAATAGAAAAATCCTTGCCTGACTTTGAAAGCCCTGGATACCTGGCCCCTTCCTTTCCAGTCTCTTTACGTCTCACTCCCTGATGCATACTTTTCAATCCAGTGACACTGGCACATTCTGTCTCCTAACTGGGCATTTTCACTGGCTGTCCTCCATGCCTGGAATCTTCTCCCCCTACTTCCTCCAAGTCTCCACTAAAGTCCTTCCCAATCTTAGTGCCTTCCCTCTAAGATCATCTCCAATTTACCCTGTCTATAGCTTGTTTGTACAAATATGTTTGCATTTTCCTGCTCCATTAGACTGTGAGCTCTTTGAGAGCAAGGACTGTCTCTTGTCTTTCTTTGTATGCCCTGTGCTCAGGATAGTACCTGGTAAACAGTAAGCACTTAATAAATGCTTGATTTAGAGAGGCTCTTTTAGAGCACTGAGAAGTAATTTGCCCAGGGTCACCCAGCCAGGATCTGTCAGAAGCATGACTTGAACCTAGATCACCCCAGCTTCAAGGTCAGCTCTCTCTACTAAGCCACATACTCTCTCAAAAAGTACTCATGAAAAGAAGAGAATGGAGGAAACATGGCTACACAATAGTTTATTTTTGAAAGATCCTTTTTAAAAAGCAGACTGCAACCTGTGGCAGCCAAAAAAGCCAGCATAATCTCAGGCTGCTACGGAACCAAGGGGATGCCTGGCCACTCTATCAAATGGATCCTGATCAAACCATGTCTGGAATGTTGTGTTCTGTCCTTGACTTTAAGGACACCGACGAATCAGCTAAGCAACAAGCATTTATTTAGTGTTTGCTGTGTGCCAGGGACAGGAAATAGAAATATTTTTAAGAACCCAGCCAATGCAGGTTGAGAGATGGAAGCCCAGAATGAAGAGAGGACTGGAGACCACACCGCACAAGGATTAATGAAGGAGCATGTGGTGTTTAACCTGCACAGTAAACTGGAGGTGAGTTAGACAAATTGTCTCAAGAAGTATAGGATCACAGAATCTTAGAGATGGAGAAGAACTCTAGTTCAACTCATAAGTCAAGTGAAATCCCCTTTACACATCCCTGACAAGTGTTCGTGCCACCTTAGCTGCCGTGTTAGACACTGAGATTGCTATTAACTTCATATTAAGTGGACCAGGGCACTACAAACCTCACTCCAAGTTGACATTGATCAATTGACCAATGGAGTTTGCTCCTTCAACCAATTAAGAATTGACCTTACTATTTTGCCTGTCTTTCCACAGCCCCTCAAACATCGACTGTTTCCATCATTTGTTTCCCGGTTTGTTGGGTTTCTGGTGAAAACTTAGTTTTTCTGATTTTCATTTCTCTCAGTGATTTGGAACATTTTATAATATGGTTGTCCATCATTCGAATTTCTTTTGGAAACTTCATTTTAAATTTTTTCATTTATTTATCCTCTTCTGTTCTTCATGAATAATACCACACTGAAGGCTAGGGCTCATAGTCCAATCTACCAACTAGTAGGGACATTATTGGCACCAGGTTAGTCGCAGTAATGGGGTCAGTGTTTGTGGGAATGGGTAAGGAGCTAGCCAAGGTGGTGCTAAACACATTGCTGAATTATAAGGAGAGCCTTAGAAAAGTGGTAGATGAGGTTTGGAGTGGGGATGATCGAAAGGAATATGGTGAAAGCCTGACTTGGTCAAAGCAGCCAGAAATCATACTCCTTAGGTCCAGTAGTAAGGCTTCTCCTCGGTGATGCTGTAGCAGCAATGATGGGGATAAGCTATGACTGCCCCAGGGCAATTTCTGTAACTTTCCTGAATGCTCTTAAGTCATTAAATGCTTAAACCTGGAGCTCCAAGTTTAAGCGAGACAGGGGAACAATCTCCGGACCAGGTAAACATTTGGGTGGCTCTAGGTAAGTAGGGTGAGTTTAACTAGGGGCTCCTCTACCTCCTGAGATGGCCATCAGAGACTCTTGGCAAAAATGATTTGCCAAATAATGGACTAGATGGCTGTCATCCAAAAAATGGTCTTCTGCAGGCAGCCTCCACGGTTGTTACCTAGTGTGGCAATGGCTGATCCACTTACCTTCCACGGGGTTGGTAAAATGTGCATTGCCCTGAAGAAACAGCTTCTGTCATAGTAGAAAGTCTGCATAAAGGAGACACTTCAGGCAGTGTTTTTGGATCACAGAGACAGTAGTCCTATGTGTAGTAGAACAGAGTTCCTCTGGTCTTGGCTGATTTTACGCAATCACCCCAAAGCTGAGTGTGGGCAGAGGGTATAGTCAAAACCCTTGACCTATAGTGGAAGCTCGAGGGCAGGTCTGAGAAACCATGGATTGTGGAGGAGAGGCTGATGTCGAATTCAAATTAAAGATTTATTAAGCCACTATTACATGAAAAGCACTGTGCCAGGAATTAACAGAAACGTCAAGTTTAGCTAAGATATCGTTCCTGTCTGCATGACCTTGGATACTAGGCATGACCTCTGAGATATTACCAAGATGAGGAGCTGCAGATTAGGCATACATCACTATGCCATCGCTGTAGGTACTCTTGACTACAGACTTCGCAGGAGTGTGATAAGAATGTACAATCCAACCAGTCATCACCTGGCCTGATGCCAAGCAAGAAGAGGTATTCATTGCACCAGGGAGAAAGCTGGAGACTAGGATCAGATGAAGGAAATGTGGCCCAGAAAGATGATGTGCCTTGCTCAAAGACATACAGCTCATAGTTTGGTAGAGCTTAGCTTTATACTTGGGTCTTCGGACTCTCAGGCTAGTGTTCTTCCCATTATGTACCACTTTCTCATTAAATCAGAATGTCACCACGCCACTGCAAACAACAGAAGCCTAAGTGAGGTCAATCACATACTAGAGGGTTAAGGACAAGAGCCGAGATGGCGATAAAGCATTGAGCCCAGGATAGAGATGAAGAAGGTCAGACAGGACCAGGAACAAAACTAGCCAGTGAATGATGATTTGTTCTAGTTGGCCTGCCCCCTACAGCAGCATGCGTTGGTGATGAGTCGGTTTATATTGACCAAGGCCAAGAATATGCTCTCCAGTATAAATTCTCTGATATTCAGTAAGAAATGACTGATTACTATAAGTTTGCTTACATTAATACATTCTTTTTAAAGAATTTATTTATTTTTGGTTTTCAACATTAACTTGCATAAGATTTTGAGTTTTAAATTTCCTCCCCCCCCAAGATAGCGTGCAATCTGATAAAGGCTCTACATATACATTCATATTAAACATATTTTCACATTAGTCATGATGTAAAGAAAAATTGGAATTAGTGGGAGGAACCACAAGAAAAAAGAAACAAAACAACAAAAGAAAAAATGAGAGCAAATCGTGCGCTTCCATCTGCATTCAGACTCCCCAGTTCTTTCTCTGGATGAGGGTAGCATTTTCTATCATGAGTCTTTGGGAGTTATCTTAGATCCTTGCATTGCTGAGAAGAGCTCAGTCTATCAAAGTCGGTCACCGTACCATGTGGCTGTTACTGTGTGTGATGTTCTCCAGGTTCTGCTCACTTCACTCTGCATCAGTTCATACAAGTCTTCTCAGGTTTTTCTGAAGTCTGCCTGCTCATCATTTCTTATAGCACAATATTATTCCATTACCATATAGCACAACTTGTTCAGCCATTCCACAATTGATGGACATGACCCCAGTTTCCAATTCTTTGCCACAAAAAGAGCTGCTATAAATAGTTTTGTACATGTGGGCCCTTTTCCCATTTTTCTGATCTCTTTGGGATACAGACCTAGTAGTGGTATTGCTGGGTCAAAAGGGTATGCACAGTTTTATAGCCCTTTGGGTATAGTTTCAAATTGCTCTCCAGAATGGTTGGATCAGTTCACAACTCCACCAGCAGTGCATTAGTGTTCCAATTTTATCCACATCTTCTCCAACATTTATCATTTTCCTGTTTTGTCATGTTAGGCAATCTGATAGGTGTGATGTGGTACCTCAGAGTTGTTTTGATTTGCATTTCTCTGATCAATAGTGATTTAGAGCATTTTTCATACAACTATAGATGGCTTTAATTTCTTCCTCTGAAAACTGCCTGTTCAAATCCTTTGACCATCTATCAATTGGGGAATGACTTGTATATTAATACATTTTAACACTCACAGAATATTAGAGCTGTAAGGGAACTTATAGTTTATCTCATTCAGCCCTTCATTTACAGATGAGAAACCCAAGGCTTTGCATCATTCATCTAGAAAGTACCAGAGATGGGCCTCAAGCCTAGGTCGTCTCAGTCTTTTGATTCTCAGGCCAGGGTGATCCTTCCACTGTGTCATCTTCACATTGTTTCGCTCCAGTATGGATTCTCTGGTGTTTGAGGAGGTATGAATTCTCACTGAAGACTTTCCCGTAGGATTTCTCTTTAGAATAAATTCTTTCATATTTCATACAGAATAAGCTATTGCTAAGATGTTTCCCATACGTGTTACACACGTGTGGTTTCTCTCCACTGTTGATTCTCCAGTGTTGACTAAGGCGTGAACTGTCAGTAAACTGTTTCCCATTATATTCCTAGGTGTTTTTCTCCAGTACTGATTCTCTGTAAAGAATGAGCTCTGCTTGCAGGATTTCCCACAATCATCACATCCCTAATGTTTCTCTGTGGTGTGAACTCTCTAATGTTGAATTAGGGACGTGTTATTAAAGGGCTTCTTAAATTCATTACATCATGAGGTTCCTCTCCAGAACAAATGCTCAAATGCCGAATAAGGTTTGAACTACGGCTGAAGGCTTTCCTATATTCATTAAATTCATGGGGATTCTTTCCAGTGTGGATTCTTTGATGTTGAGTAAGTAAGGGGCTAGCTCTTGGGTATGAATCGTCTGATGTACTAAGACATGTAGACTGGCTGAAAGCTTTTCAACATTCACCTCATTTCTTAATAATATGAATGTGATGTTGTATAATGATCAGCTGTGAGTGACTTAGCTATTCTCAGCAATACAAGGATCCAAGACAATTCCAAAGGGCTCAGGATGCTTGTGATGAAAGATGCTGTCTGTCTACAAAGAACTAAGGGAGTCTGAATGCAAATCAAAGCATACTGTTTTTCACTTCATTTTTCCATGTTTTGGGGGTTTTTTCTGGTTCCTGTCTTCTTTCACATGACTGATAGGGAAATAGTATTACAGGATTGCACACATATAACTTATATAAAACTACTTTGGAACTCAAAATTTAAAAAAAAAGTGTTCAAAATTGCCTTTACCTGTAATTAGAGAAAATATTATTCAAGGGAAAAATTCTTCAGATTTTTAAAGAGGCCCGATATTTCCCCCCAAATCTCTCCTATCCTTTAACTATACCGCAGATCCTGGCAGCGGCCACCTTCACAAAGGATCGCCTTGCTCGCCATCCTCCCCCTCCTAGACTCTCCCTCCCCTGGCGGGGGGAGGGCTCGGCCAGGTGGGTCTTTGGGCACATCCTTGCTCCTGCTTCTTCCAGGATGCTCCAGCTTCCATCATCCCTGTCTGCCAAAGCCACTCAACACTCCCGGTTTAGATTCGGGAGCTGGGGGAGGGGAAGGAGACAGTCCTACCAAGGCCATGCAATCTGAGACCCCCAAGCAGCCCACCCTCCTCACTGGGCGCTTAAAAACAGCTAGCACTCAAAGGTTTTCAGTGCAACCAACCTGGGAGGTAGGTGCTCGTATTATCCGCATTTTACAGTTGAGGAAACGAAGGCAGGCAGCAGTGAAATAACTTTCTCAGGGTCTCAGTTTTTAAAAGTGTCCGAGACTGGATTCGAACTCATGATTCTTGGCTCCAGATCCAGCGCTCTCCACAGCGCCCTCTAGGGGCCTATTAGGAAAGTGAAAGAACTTGCTCCAGGTCACATCAGCACCAGCGCCCGGCAGCGCCCTCTGCCTCCAAATGTGACTGACGCCTTACCCGCTACCCCACGTATTGCATAGTGACCTCGTGGCTCACATCTTCCCCCTCCTCAGCGCCTTGCCAGGGTCACTGATGGTTCTGAGGAGTAGAGGTCAGAGGTCAGAGCACAGCCAGGACAAGAGATAAGGTTTTCAGGCTGGTCCAACGGCGGAGACCGGCCATGACGTCACCAGACAGTAAGCCGCGCCTGCGCAGGCTCAGAAGCCGAACTACAAGTCCCAGAATCCTGCGGGCCGGGCTCGTTCTGCTCCGGAACGCCATTTCCCAGCAGCCCTTGGGGTATTGGTCTCCTTAAGGGCTGAGGAGGCTTCGCTCCGGAGGTTTCCGAAGTGAGTGAGGAGACTCCCAGTCTCTAGAGAGCAGCCACCCCTCCGCCCGGGCTGGGGCCTCCGAGGCTCAGCGGCCGTGTCGGTCTCGGCCCGCTCGGCCCCACGGGAAAGCGACCGACCGAGCCTCCGCCCTGCCTCTCTGCTTGCGCGTGGGAGCCTCCCACAGTGCGGGGGCGTGCCCGCGGGGGTTATTGCCGCAAGCCCCGCAAGGGATCGGGCTCCGTGCGTGGCCAAGACGTGTGCGTGGGGCTGCGGGGTCACTCTGTGACTGCGGCTGTCTCTCCCCCCACCTGCGGGTGGAAGCGTCCGCGGGGGTCCAGCCCCTTTGTCTCACCGCCCCCCCCCCCCCACACACAGCAGGCATCCGTCCTGGGGGAGGGGTCTGATTTCTGAGCCTAGAACTAGGGCGGGCCCCAGTGGGGGGGATGGGCGTGGTGTTCCTGAAGGTCCCGGGGCAGGGCGTGACCAGGAGGGCTTGACCCAAGGAGCGCGTCCCTCCCCCACCCACGCGCTTGGTGAGTAGGGGGCTCGCAGAGGCGCGCTGGCAGTTCTGGGGGGAGGGGGTCCTCACATCGTCCTCACGTGTGGTCTTCTGTGACCCGCAGCGGGGCGGGCGCAGCTTGGTTCTCGGACCCCCCCATGGCCCCCGACTCGGAAAGTGACCCAAGCCCAGCCCTTTGTCATCCCCACTTGTCACCTTGGGGTCCCTGACCTGGTGTTCACGCACGAGCCTGGGCACATCGGGTCCTGGTGTTCTCCCATTGAAGCTTCGCTAAGATCGTTTTCCTAAAAGGAAGACGCTGCGAAGGGGTTAGTTTTCTTTGTTAAAAAACCCCGCGGCTAGTGAGTATCCGAGGGAGAGCAGTCTGTGCCATCAGCCCGCTTCCCTCCCACCCAGGAGGGGTCTGTCTAAAGCCCTTGGCCAATCTGTGGGTCAGTTCCAGGGATTCTTTAACAGGGCAGCCGAACCCGGCTGAATGACCTCTCAGACTGCATGTGGGTGACTTTGGCCGGGTCCGCCTTACTTCCCAGACCAGAACCCAGCCCATCCCATCCTGGTTCACGCACAGGGTCAAAATCTTATTCCCATATCTCGAGTAGAGAGGATTGGGCACCTTCAAATATAGAAAGAAGGAGGAAGATTCTTGGCATCTCTTACTCCAGCAAGTACAAGAGGACTTCCCTCCCAGGTCTACGGAGATTTCTCACTCAATGAGGCTGGGTCACATTGGGTTGTCGGGACAGAAAGGTGGTGCTGGTGGCCCTCATGACTCCTATTTCCTCCCTCAGCTGTGGCTTCTCGAAATTCTGTCCTTCCTCTAGAGGAGAGCACAGAGGAAGAAGAAATGTTTCCTGGGCTTCTCATGGACAGCTCCCAGGTGAGTTGGGGTTGTTCCACTCTGTGCTGGACGGTCATCACAGTCCTCGGGGCTAGCACATCTGTTCCCTAATTCTGGAATTTCTTTGTCCAACAAAGTTCTTTCTAGGGACCCGAGTTATAGTGGGGTCTCCACAAGAGACTCTTCTCATTAGTTCAAAGTGAATAGTCACCATTTGTCCAGCGTTCTCCCTCAGTAGGACCCTCCTCCCCATGCAGTGCTTTTTTTCTCCCTCCTATTTACTCTGTGCAAAGCTAGGTATTATGGATATAAATTAGAGCGTGGGGCCCTGACCTTAGGGAGCAAAGAAAGTAGATGCTGATGCTACAGACAAGGCTTCCTGGAGAGGATCATGAGAACTGAGGCCTCAGAAGAATGGGTAGGATCCAGATGATTGGAGAGGAGAAACTGGAGGGGAGTCTAGACAAAGTTGAATAACTGAGAGAAAGCCTCAGAAATAGGAATGAAAAGGCTGCTTTTTAAAGGGGATGAGTGTGTGTTGGGGAGGACTTGTGGGACAGGATGAACTTGTAGCGTGGGGATGCTTGTTTCTTCACCTCCACTCCCTTTCATACCCTTTGACATAAGGTTGTGTCTTAGTAAAGGCTCTGCCTTCCTACTTAAGCAGGTGATGCTGGAGTGAAAACGTAAGGCATTCCTAGTGCTTTACTTATATAAAGGCTGAATTTCCCCTTGTGAGCTGCCTTGGGAAAGGAGCTGCATATCAGACATGTGGTAGGGGTTCCTTTCATTGCCTTGGCAAAATAAGCTTCCTAAGTGAATAAGGCTGTTACATCCATTGGTGTTTTCCCTTATAGCTAATTACCTTAAAAACAATGTATGCAAGCATGTACATAGCACTGTTTAAGGTCAGGTAAGTGTCAACCTAATATACTATTATAATTTACACTTGCCTTTTTAAGTACAACTATATTATATGTTAAAACTACTAAAAATTTCTCCTTCATAATCTTGATTGGGCTCTCGTAGCTGCTTCTATTCTACCTAACTCTAACCCTGAATGGCTGATTCCTTATTTCATTTTACCATTCCTCCTAAATTTTTCCTTTCTCCTGAAGCTCCCAACTGTGGCAGCAGATGACTTAACCTTTTACGTCACAAAGAAAATTGAAGCCATTTGTTAGGAGCCCTTTACTGGCAATTTCTCAGCCTCTTCTGTCTCAGAGAAAGAGCTCTTTAATCTTTGTCATTTGTATCCTTAATTCAATTCTTTCTGTGTCCTTCAGGGCTTGTTGCAGCAATTATCCCCTCTTCCTCATGCACTTTGTATTAGCTAGAGAAGTTTGTAATCTTTTTGATGCTTTAGTGTGCATTCTCTCTTCTAATTTTAGTATTCTCTTTATCTGCTTGTATTTTAGGTTTTTAATTTAATTTTTTTTCTCTTTAAATCTTAGGTGGTTTTAGCCCTTTTTTCTCATATGCCCCTGTCACTCATTTTCTGACCCCTCCCCTTTGGTGGGACCCTAGGGCTAGACTGAAAAGCTGTTTCCGCCTTCTCCCATGTTAGGGCATTTATTTTCACCATCCTTGATCATTGCTTTAAGTAGTTTCTGGGGGGGACAAGACTGGATTTCCATCCCCTTTCTTTTATGCCCTAGCAACCAGCGGTGCTGTTCCTCTGTTACTGTTCCATCTCAGACTTTCATTGCTTCCTTCTCCATCTGGGCTAACTTAGCTTCTGCCACTTTTTGCAGGGTCAGAGGGCAGAGTGGGTACAGAATCTTTGCACTGTTAAGGTTCCACTACTTTGGGTGGAAGAAAGCTGAATTCTCTCCCTTTCCCCACTTCCCTGCCCTCTCCTTATGGCTGGGCAGAGTCATTGTCTGGGCTTATTGCAGTGGGATGTCAGGGTGGTGTGCAGCGTCAGAGTCTCTGTAGCAGCAGAGAAACCCCACGGCGGGTCCCGGGCAAAAGGCCAGGGTGGGGGGCAGTTTGGACACTGCTGAAGCATGAAGGCTGCTGAGTGAGGGTGCTACAAGCCATACGGAGCCACGTGGAGCACCATAAGGCCTCTTGTTCATCCAGAGCACGGCCACCTTTTGGGGTCTCTCGCTTTCTTGTCTTGCGGTTTCAGCTGCAGTTGCTCCTCCTCTGATGCATATTCTCCTTTAGGAGGTTTTGGAGAGTTAGTAGGAGCTAGAGAGGGTGCCTAGTCTGCCATTTTGTTGGTTGTGTACCTCCCTCATGCATCCAAAGCTGTACATTTCCTTCTGTCTCCTTACAGACATGCTTGGGTCTCCTTAGTTCTTTAAAAAGAAAGTCTTGTTTAACCCCTTTACTCCATAGAGCTGCTGGGCCATCTTTCTCTGCCCCATCAGGAATAGAAGCCTTGAAAAACAAATCTTCCCTCTGTCCATTCTCCAACTCCTTGCACACTGGTCGTTGTCCTTAGTGTAATCCTGGGAAAAGTCCTCACAGAGTTCATCAGTGATCTCATTGCCAAATCCATTGACCCTTTTTCTGTCCTCAGTCTTTTTGAGCCCTCTATAGCATTTTAGATTACGGACTATTACTTCTTTCCTTGAAGGCAGCTGGTGGCTTGGTGGATAGACTGCTAGGCCTGAGTTCAGATGTGACCTCAGACACTCTCTAGCTGTGTGGCCCTGGGCAAGTCATTTAACCTCTCTGGCTGTTTAATCTAGTGCAGAGGGAAATGGCAAAGCACTCCAGTATCTTTGTCAAGAAAACCCTGTACGGGGTTGGACAGGACTGAAAAATGACTCAACAACCACTTCCTGAGATAACCTACTTTGCTGTTTCTCTTCCTGCCTTTCTGATGGTGACTTCTTTGTCTCCTTGGTCAGCTTCTCATCCCTTCCACGATTACTTAAGGTGAGTGTTCCCTTAGCTCCTGTCTCGCCTTTGCTCTCTCCCTTGACAGGCTCTTTAAGTCCCATGACCTCATCTAACAGTATTACACAGATAGCTTTGTCTTCCACCCACGGCGCCATGTTTATAGCTTTACGTCCCTGTTGGATGGCATTTTCTGGATATTCTGCCGGCACCTCCAGTTCACCCAAACTGGGCTTAGACTTTTTCTTTCACATCTGCTTTTTGCTTCTGATTTCACTCTGTCTTCTTTGCTGCTTCTCTCCTCTGGCATTTATCACTCAGTCATTCAGCCTTTCTCTCTCATTTTTCATGTTCAGTCACCTGTCTGCTCCCTTCAGTTAATAGTGGCATCATAGAAAGTGGTTGCCCTCAGCCTCTTTTTACAAATAAGACTCGAAGAGGTGCAGCCAGCCCTAGTTTGTGCAGACAGTAGGAGGCCTGAATTTGAATCCTGAGTCTGCCACTTACTAGCCCTGTGAACCTGGGCCAGTCTTTTGAATTCTCTATTCCTGAGTCTTCATTTATCAGATTAGGGTGCTAATACCTGCACAGATCCCCTCACGAAGGCGTTGGTGAAGGTACACTCTCTCCTTGCTGTAAACCAGCATTTACGCCACTGTCAGGTCGGGCTATCACATGGGATAAAAAGCAGAATGTTCTGTCCAAGCATATTTTCCAATAGCACAGTCACCTTTCTGTCTTCTTCTGAAAAGACCCCATTCTAGTACTTGCCTCCTAAGATTGGATGTCCTCAGGGTTCTCCCTTCCACCCCCTTGTCATGCCTCTCCCAGTGCTCTCCTTTGGGACCTCATCCACCCTGGCCTTGTCTGCCACCATGATGCAGATGGCTCCTATTGCTGTCTCTGTAGTCCTGCCTGTTCTTCTGAGACCCCGACCTGTAAAGTCTCCACAGAAGTGGCTCAGATGTTCCTCTGTGGAGGGTCTGATGCCAGCTTGGGATTGCCCTTCACGCACTCCTTGCCTGACTTCACTCTTTGTCAGTGATGGCCCCCTTTCTCTGGTTTCCCATGCTCACATCTTTGATGTGGCTGGTCACTGAATCAGCTGTGGGCACCCTAGGGCAGAGACCCTCCCTCCCCCACGTGTCAGCTTCACAGTGCTAACAGGACTTTGGCCTTCGCTTCTGCCATCACCATTCCATCTTTGTCATCATTGCCAAAACTTATCTTTCTTCTTGCAGTCATTCATTTGCTTAAAAATCATTAGGGGCTCCTTATTGCCAAGTCATTGGTTGGCATTCAAGGCCCACCACAGTCTTGTGCCAGCCCTCCTTCCCAACTCGTCTTCAGAGTACCCTTCTCCGTATACTGTCTTTTCTTGTGAAACTGGATTCTGTCTCACGGATCTCCTCTGAGCCCTTCCTGACTTTCACTCATCATCCCCCGTAGCGGTTATTTTATTTTACTTTCCTTTTAAAATGGTATTTTATTTTTTTCCCAGTTCCAATTTCCCCAAATAAAACAATTTTTAGCATTCATCTTTACAAGATTTTGAGTTCCAAACTTTTCTCCCCACCTCACCTCTCCTCTTCCTAAAATGGTATGCAATGTGATGTAGGTTATACCAGTGCTATCATGGAAAACCTATTTCCAAATCAGTAGCAGTTATTTCCTATCTCTGTAGCATACTTAGGTATTATTGTGCTTAATTTGTGGTGCAGTGGATAGAACACCAGACCTGGAGTCAGGAAGACCTGAATTCAAATCTGACTTCAGACACTTCCTAGTTGTGTGACCCTGGGCAAGTCACTTCACCCTGTTTGCCTCAGTTTCTTCCTCTGTCGAATGAGCTGGGAAGGAAATGATGAACCCCTTTACCAGCGTCTTTGCTAAGAAAACCCTGAATGGGATCACGAAGAGTTTGTTGTGACCGAAACAACGGAACAGCCATAACAACCACAAATGGATGTCTGATTCCCCACCTCGTTAGACTATAAGATCCGTGAAGCTGGGCATCCTGCCGCGTCTAAGCTTTCTGTCTCCCCCAGTGCCTCCCACGTTGTGTAAACAGCAGGCCCTGGAGAAATGTTCTGTGAGTTCATGTAGATCAGCTGTGCTGTCCTTGGGATTCTTGGTCATCTCCACGTTAGACTAGACGAGGGTTTGGCAGTCTAGGGCCTGGCTCTCTACATTCATGTGGCCTGGAAGCTAAGAATGACTTGTATGTTTTTAAATTAAGTTTTATTCTGTTTAATTTTTTGGCCCTGGGGTGGCACAGAAAGCGGCCATGGGCCGATTTACCTCTGAGGCTTAGCTCTGAGATTCTGGGGAGGCTTCCAGCTTGGATGCTGCTCCAAAAGTCATGCCTGTGGTGATCGATTATGGCTCATTAGAAACACAAGGAGGGGACATTTACCTTAGAGACAGTGAATTATAGGAGACAACTCCTCTTACATTCATGGTCACCTTTGGTTTTATTTTAGTTTATTCCCCAGACTGATGATTGAAAATTTAATGGACGCTATCATTTTGTGTTCTTCCCTAATGAGTAAGGATGCAGTATTGGACTTGGATTCAGGAAGACCCAAGTTCCAATCCAGCCTCAGATACTTAACTGCTGTGTGACCCTGGGCAAGTCACTGAACCCCTTCAGTCTCCCCTCTGTAAAATGGGGATAACAGCTCCTACCCCATTGGGTTTTGTGAGAATTAAATGAGATAATATCCATAAAGTACTTTGTGGAATTTAAAGCACTGTTGTAATGCCAGCTACTCTTATTAAAGCTTCACAAAGATAGATATACATTTTTATACATAGCAATTATTCACGGGTCCAATGAATTACAAACTGTCACAACTTAGGACCAGGGATAATATGTATTAAATTATTGATAATATTGATTGCCTTTTTAGAACGTAAGCATGCTTTTGAGGGCTAATTCCGATGGCCAGTGTCTTACAGGAAATCTTTTCCAGTCAGTTTTCTTTGATTTCATTTTGTCATGATACATTTTCCCACATTAAGCAGATTCCTTCACTATTGCTTCACTGATCATTCTTTAAAAAAACTAAAAAGGACCATTCAGTTATCTTCAGCAGGAGGAGCAGGAGATCAGGATTAACTTCCAGGTTCTGCCAAGTTTTGTGCTCCATTGGACAAGTGGCTTAACCTCTCTGGGCCCCTTTCTTCATCCAGGTGGACTTTAGATCACCTCTAGGTCTAAAATTATACTGATGTGATTCTTACTTTGGTGGGAGTTTGGGGAGGAAGACTGTCTTGTGCCTGATGATCTTGCTGATTTTTTCTTTGTTTTCCTCTCCAGCCCTTACCTCAGAATATGGAGGATAGCTTTGAAGAAGGGAAGTGGGAGGGCTGAGGTGGGCTGGAGCTTGCAGACAGGCTTTCAAAACTAAGCTCGTTACCTTTCCTCCAGACCAAATCTTCTTGTTGAATGATTGCTCCTAAACTCGTGATTTCTGTTAGTAAAACATAGAGTTGGGAGGGACTGTAGACATCATCTGGACACACATTCTTCCTCCAGTAACCTCCATATGGCTGCACAGAGAAGGGAATCCCAAGGCACCATTTACCTGGCTTTGTTCTTTCTTGTATCCGCTCACTTCTCAGGGGCTACATTTGAGCTCTGCAATATCTTTGCTATTTCTCCTCGTTTCTTCTCCCATTACCACACCCTGTTGAGGATTGTTTCTGGGTGAGAACAGGAATGTGTTTGATGTTTTAGGAGTCAGTGACATTCACAGATGTGGCTATGGACTTCACTCAGGAGGAATGGAGGCAGCTGGATTCTGCCCAGAGGAACTTGTACAGGGATGTGATGCTGGAGAACTATAGGAACCTAGTTTCATTAGGTAAGGGTGATTTCCCTTTGTCATTCAGAGTGTCATCCTTGGATCACCCTCAGTTGTTCAAACAAATAAGAAACTACTCTGGGGCTTCTGAAATACTTGGCCTGGTTTGAGCTGAGCTTTGTCTTTAGGGCTCCCTTTTGGACATGGAGATAAGAGGGGCTTCTGCTCCTTCTCAGCGGAACAGTCTTTACATCGGTGCATACGAAACTGCTCCATTGCTTAGACCCTGAACCTCAGCCTTCATCTCTGGGAGGGCCTGAACATCCGTGGGCCGAGATGGAATCCTGGGATGCTGCCCTGGCCATAGCACATGGACCCAGGTTCTGTGTCTTTCCCCATGAGCAGGGCATCCAGTTTCCAAACCAGATGTGATCTTCTTGTTGGAGCAAGGAAAAGAGCCCTGGATGGTGGGGAGATCAATTTCAAGAAATACCTTTCCAGGTGAGTAACTGAGAACTAGACAGTGGGAGGCCACAGTCATGAAAGGCTAGAATCTGGGCAGTATTCTGTGGGTGGCACTCACCTAGGCCTTTGTGGAAGCTGAGGTCATTCGGCATGCACCTTGAGCTAGTGCAGGGTTGAGTTTTTCATGACCTTAGCTGGCTTCTGTTCTGATAGCTGCTCAGCCACTGAATTCCTAAGCAGCGATCAGCTTCTGCTTGAATACTTACATTGCCGGAGAGCTCACTTCTTGTTCTCTGCTTTTTCATTTTGGATGGTTCTGTTAGGAAGGTCTTCATGTTGAGCCGATAGTGACTGGCTTCCTCGCCATCTCTCCCCCTTCTCCTTTCAGTCCTGTGACCGTCAGTGCGGATCAGAGCAGAGTCAGCCCATGACCCCTTCCCCAGGACAGTCCTATGGTTGGTGACCTCCACTTTTTACTTACATTCTCATGCTTTCCCCTGGGCAGGCCTGCCTCACACTGTGGATCCTACTCCTTGCTCGCTCTTAGGACTTCAGTTTTCTGGTTATTTCCCTCTTTTTGGTGTATTTGGTGCCCTTCTGTTTATGGAGTCCTTCCATTTTCCTTTTCTGAATGCCCTGAATTCTGGATTTTTCCCCC
The DNA here is from genome assembly GCF_011100635.1 of Trichosurus vulpecula. Taxonomy (NCBI): domain Eukaryota; kingdom Metazoa; phylum Chordata; class Mammalia; order Diprotodontia; family Phalangeridae; genus Trichosurus; species Trichosurus vulpecula. The sequence continues at coordinate 17,386,308 of NC_050579.1, forward strand.
AGATTCCTTTCCATTTACAAACAGATTCTTGTGCATGAGGACGCCCTTCTCCGTTGTTCTTGAATTTCTCTCTTGTCCACCCTCTGCCTGTCCTTGTCTCTGTCCCGCTTCTTCTGCTTCCCTGGCTTTTCTTCCTCCTCCAGCTCACACGGACTGCAGGGACTCACTAAGGACTTAGGCTTCTTTTCTTCTTTCTCTACTGTCGCTCTCTCCAAGCTTGTCCATTTGGATCCCTTTGGCTCTACCTTCACTGCTAATAGCTGCCAGAGTCGCGCCGTCACAACAATTGTGACGATCTGTACAAGTTGCCAGTATTTAAGTCCATAAAATAGAGATGTCACCTGAGAAGAGGGGTCAGAACTACCTCTTCTGTGCCCAAAGAGATGAGAGATTATTGATCTCTGGACCTCCAGCCCCAAATGACTTAATTATCTCCAAGGTCTCACCACTTAATTCAGTAGGGAAAACCCAACTCTCCAGTGGCTTGAATAAACGTGGGAAGATATCCTTCCAGGTGTCAGAATTTTCACTGAATTCTCCCATGTTCAGAAACCTACAGGAATTCCCTGTTTCCAGCAGCAGCATTGTGCCAAAGTTGTATTTCCCTCTGCTCTCCGCCGGGCATATTCAGGCCAGTTTTGTTGCTGTTGCCTTGCTGTGATGGGCTCTTCCAGGATGTGTGGTGGCTTCCGGTGTGGTCTGCCCCTTCCTGAACCAGGTCTCTTCCCCCCACCCATACCCTAGAATTATGCATAAGGTACAGGGTAGGCTTTCTCCTAGATGGGAATGTTGGAAGGTTTGAGCGATGTCTTTTGCCCTCCGGGTTATCAGGAAGGAACTGAACTGTTAAATTGGAAGGTTTCAAGATAAAAGGCCAGAAGGGAGCCCTGACTTGTTCTGGAGGGTAGAAGAACTTGACACAAAAGAAATAGGGGAAGAAGAGCCATGGCGACATTTGGGGCTAAGTTATTGATACGGGGATGGCATCCGTATGGGGGAAGGGGATAGGGCAGGAAGCAGCTGTTTGCAGACTCAGGAATGCTGTGGACATACAGACTGTCAGGAGAGTCATTGGAAGAAGAGGTGAATAGGGTGGTGGCTGGTGACTGCTTTGTAGGAATGCAGACGTAGTGATCTGTCACCTGATGTGAATGATGGACATCACTGAGGCATGTATCTAGGCCATGAGAGGGAAACTTTTTTTTTTTAATTTTTAGTTTACAGCACTTGGTTCTACATAATTTTGAGTTCCAGATTTTCTTCCTTCCCTCCCCACCTCCCTCCCCAAGATGGCATGGAATCCAATATATCTTCTGCATATAACTTTGCATTGAATTAATTTACACACTGGTCAAGTTGTAGAGAAGAATTATGACCAATGGAATGAATCATGAGAAAGAAGAAACAGAACCAAACCCCCCCCCCCAAAAAAAAAAAACAAAAACAAAAGAGAGAAAAAAATGGGGAAAAAAGGCAAGCATAAAGTGTGCCTCAATCTGCATTCATACTTCGTAGTTCTTTCTCTGGATGTAGATAGCATTCTCCATCGGGAGTCCTTTGGAATTGTCTTTGCACCTTGTGTTACTGAGAAGAGCAAAGTCTGTCAGGGTTGGTCCTCACAGAGTCCATATATCTGTGGTTGTGTATAATGTTCTCCTGACTCTGCTTCACTCACTCAGCATTATGTTGTGTAGGTTTTCCAGGTTGTTATGAAGTCTGTATCATCCCCATTTCTTATAGCACAATAGTATTCCATTACCTTCATATACCACAGCTTGTTCAGCCATTCCCCAGTTGATGGGCATCCCTTTGATTTCCAATTCTTGGCTACCACAAAAAGAGCCGCTATGAATATTTTTGTATATATGGGTCCTTTTCCCACTAGTGTGATCTCTTTGGGATACAACCCTAAAAGTGGTATTGCTGGGTCAAAGGGTATGAACATTTTTATAGCCCTTTAGGCATAGTTCCAAATTGCTCTCCAGAATGGCTGGATCAGTTCACAACTCCACCAGCAATGTAATAATGTTCCAATTTTCCCATATTCTCTCTAGCATTTATCATTTTCCTGTTTTGTCATGTTAGCCATCTGACAGGAGAGATGTGGTACCTAAGAGTTGTTTTGATTTGCATTTCTCTAATCAGTAGTGATTTCGAGCATTTTTTCATATGCTTATAGATGTCTTTAATTTCTTCCTCTGAAAACTGCCTATTCATATCCTTTGACCATTTCTCAATTGGGGAATGACTTGTATTCCTATATATTTGGCTCAGTTCCCTGTATATTTTAGAAATGAGGCCTTTATCAGAGACACTAGTTGTAAAGATTTTCTCCCAATTTTATGCTTCAAGAGGGAAACTTCTAAGATTGGTTACATCTGATGACCATTCCAGCTTCTGGAATTCATGTTGGAGCAAGTTATACTGCCAGAAAAGAAACAGAAACTATGGTGGATTCTGATTGGTGGAAGTCTGAGGTGAGAGACTGAAGACTATATAAGGGAGGTAGATAGCTGGTTAAAAAGATGGTGTCTGAGAATGGAAATTGGATTTCTGAGTTACTGGTCAAAGAAAATGCAGGAATATCCCCAGCTCTTTGCCAGGGATGCATCAAAAATAAGGCGGGCTTGTAAAACATATATTTGCTGTAAGTCTTGCACATATTATCAGTGGGGCTTTAGGATAAAGGTGGAGGCAGAAGGAGAAATCTGCCAACATAAATATAATAAGTAAGACTGATGCGAGTAATCCTAACATAGGAAAAAGAGCTATATAGTAACAGATGATGAAGAAAAGGCAAACTAGTCAGCTGTTTTAGTTTTTGTTTTCTCTACCAAGAACAGCGATCTCTGGACTGAGAAGCATAGAAAAAAATTGCTACCAGGGAATTAAACCCAAGATAGCAAATAGGGGTGGAGTATCCAGCGTCCTTCAGTCAGCTCAGCTTCAGCAGGTGCAGACTGAGTACGTTCTAAGTAGGTGCAATGGTTAGAAATACTGACAATGATCAATAAAAAAACCACGGAAAATGGGAAAGCGTCGTAGGCCCAGAAACGGGAGAAGCGTCGTCTTGAGCTTCACGACGGGAGACGGTCGAGCCATCAAACACACAGACAATTAAATCTGATTTCTTTCAAAGTTCTGAAGTCATCAAAGGGCTGGTTTCTGAACAATTAGAAAGGGAAGCAGCGATCATCACGAACCAGCTTGGATTAACGAAGAACAGGGGTCATGTTTGTTGAATTGATAGCCTCAGGTTTTTGACTGAATTATCAATTGGTATCAGTTGGAAAATGCTGTGGACAGAGTATACCTAGATTTTTGCAAATCATTTTTATTTCTCATGCTAATTTTGAAGATGAGATATAGAGATTTGGTTAGATAAGAACACACTTGGGTAGATTTGGGGCTGTTTGGACAATAGACACAAAGGACAGTCAGTTTGTCAGTGTCAGTGTGAAGGCAGGTCTCTTAGCACCTCAAGAGTCTGTCCTTGGTTTTCTGTTGTTCAGTATTTGCATGAATTACTTGGATTAGAGCATAGACATTATACTTAACAAATTTGCAGGTGACACAAAGGTAGGAGGATAAAGAAGACTTTGCATTGGAGAATCAAGATCTCAAAAGGGCCTGACAGGCTAGAGTGATGATGGGTCAAATATGAATAAATGTGAAGTTTGCATGAGTCACTAGTATAAGATAGAGGAAGCTCAACGTCTGTCCTTGTGTAATAGGTCTAGGAGCTTTAGTGGGATGTAAGCTTGAAGTGAGCTGGCTGTTATAGGGCAGACAAAAACATGAACTCAATCTTAGGCAGCAGCTAAAGAGGCAAAGTATCTGGAAGAAGGGAATCGACAGTCCTGTTATATTCTACATTAGGTCCACGTTTGGAATATTCTATTTAGTACTGAGCATCACATCGTAGGAAAGATATCAATAGGCTGGCGGGGAGGGGAGTGGAAAATATGCCATGCCAAGGACCTGTTGGTAGAACATGGAGCGTTCATCCTGGGAGAGACTCGGCACAAAGGCAAGCTGGCCATTTTCAGATATGTGAAAGCTTATCCTGGAAAGTGGGTTGGATTTGTGCTTGTCCTTGGAGGGCAGAGCTAAGGGCAGTGAGTGGAATTTTCTGGGAGAGTTTGCAGTTCCACAGAGTCGGATCTTCCTGCATGGCGGTGTCCAGAAGCAGATGGTGCTGCCCTTCAGGCTCAGACCGGACGACTGCTTCAGGATGTTGTTGATGGGTCTTTCCAAGATGCATTATCATGTGCTCTTCCTAATTCTCAGTCTTCTCTCAATTTTTCTATGTCTGTATTTCATCGGCCACTCCTCAGTCACTTCAGTCTGGTTTTTTCCTCATTGCTATACTGAGTCTACACTCTCGGTGGTCTTCAGTGGCCTTCTACCAATTCCAGCAACGTGTCTTAGCTCCCTCTGAGCCACTGCTGATGCCACGTCCCCACTTTGCTTCTCCGCACTCTCTCGGCATCTCGGAGCTTGAAGGAATCTCAGATAATAGAGTCTAATGCAAACACAAATAGGAAGGCCCCAGCAACATCCTAAGGCAGTCCTCTGGGAGAAGGAAAAGAGGACTGGTACTGGAGGGGGCAGATCCCAGGCCTTTCCTGTCTCCTCCCCAAAGGGTGGCTTAGGGTGTGATCCTTTCTCCCGTCCACCCTTCCCTTCCTACCTTTTTTCTCTGGAGATTTAATTGAGCCCCCTTCTTATTGTAATAATTAGCGAGGGACAGTGTAATGGCCCTCATGTCCATGCGGTCCATTCTTGTCTCCTGAGGAACCTGTATGTAGGTCTAGAAGCAACTAATTAGAACCAAACATGGAACAACTGATTGGTTTAAGGTTGGAAGAGGAGTTAGACGAGGCTTTATGTATATTGTCACCTTATTTAACTTATGCAGAAAACATCCTGAGAAATGCCAGGCTGGATGAATCAAAAGCTGGAATTAAGGTTGCAGGGTAGAAATACCAGCAGTCTCAGATATGCAGACAATACCACACTGATGGCAGAAAGTGAAGAAGAATTAAGAAGCCTCTTGATGAGGGTGAAAGAAGAGAGTGTAAAAGTTGCCTTGAAGCTTAACATTAAGAAAAAAACTAAGATCTTGGCAACTGGTCTCATGACTTCCCGGCAGATAGAGGAGGAAGAAATGAAAGCAGTGTCAGATTTTATATTCTTGGACTCAGGGATCACTGCAGATGGCAGCTGCAGCCATGAAATTAAAAGACATTTCCTCCTTGGAAGGAAAGTGATGGCAAACGTGGACCACGTACCAAAAAGCAGAGACACCACCTTGCTGACAAAGGTCCATGGAGTTAAAGCTGTGGTTTTCTAGTAGCAATGTATGGCTGTGAGAGCTGGATTGTAAGAAAAGCTGAGCACCCAGAACGTATACTTCTGAATCATGGTGCTGGAGAAGACTTGTGAGAATCCCTTGTATAGCAAGGAGATCAAATCAGTCAGTACTTCAGTAATTAATTCAGGCTCCTCACTGGAAGGTTAAATACTGAAGCAGAAAGACTTTGGCCACATTACGAGAAGATGGGACACATTGGAAAAGACTGATGTTGGAGAAGATTGAGGCAAAGGGAAAAGGGGGCAGCAGAGGATGAGATAGATAGAGAGTGTCACGGAAGCAAGGAACACGAGCTTGGACAGAGGACAGGACAGAAGGGCCTGGAGTGCCGTGGTCAGAGGGGATCGAGCGTTGAACATGACCGATTGTTGCTGTTCCGTCATTTCAGTTGTGTCCGACTCTTCATGGCCCCATTTGGGGTTTTCTTGGCAAAAATCATTGGCCATTTTCTTCTTCAGCTCATTTTACAGATGAGAGAACTAAGGCAAACAGGGTTAAGTGACTTGCTCAGGGTCATACAGCCAGTGAGTGTCTGAGGCCAGATTTGAACTCAGGTCTTCCCAGCTCCAGGCCCAGAGCTCTATGTACTGTTCAGAGCTCCTAGAGAGGGAGATAGATGATAAAATAGATCATTTATTAAGCACTTACTAAGGGCCAGGCATTGTGCACCTTGGACAGTATCTAGCATTCAGACAGGTTTGACTCTGTGCTCTAATTTAAAGGAAGGAAACTTGTTCATAGAAGATTGCTTTGGCAGCCTGGTGTGAGGCCTGACAGGAGGCAGGGTCCTTCTATAATAGCCCAGGGATGAGGGGAGGATGGGAGCCTGAGTTGGGATCCAGGGCTCTCTTGCACGCCCTGGCCACCCTTCTGAACTTCCAGTTTGCTTTGCTGATGTGCTGCTCTTTCTCTCTGCCTGCCTTGCACAGTGGGTCACTATCCACTCTGCCCCAACCAACCATTTGTGTGTCTTTATCAATCTTTGTCCCTTTTCTGTCTGCTGCCCACATTTAAGAGCCATAGTGGAATCCTGTCAGGGTCATTAGTTCTCAGTTCAATAAATTCAGTTTAACAGATACTATTAAAAGTAAATATGAAACAAACCTTGTCCTCAAAAAGCATAGACTGTCACCAAGAGAAGAAATTCATACAAACAGTTGTGCTGCAAGTGAGAGCAAGCTTCTTAGGAGCACACACTTAGAACTAGATGGGGCAGCCCTGTCCTCTTCTTGTACAGGTAACATCCAGGGGCCCGGTACAGGCACAGGTAATGTGCAGCCAGGATAGGCATGGCTTTGGGCTATCAGGACACAGAGGCACCAGAGAAAGGCATGACCCCCAGTGCTGCAGCCCCAAGAGGTCAAACTTACTGGCACCACATGACTCCAACTAAGCATGACTCACTTTCAGGAAAGACTTCTGTTAACTGCATTCTCCTTTTCATCAGTAGTCCCTGAATGGGCTGGTGGCAGATGGTGGCAGTTAGCAGTTAGCCAGATCCAACAGATTGGAAACATTGAAGGGTCCAAGGACAGAGGTAAAAGTGCTATTGGCGCTGCTAACCAAAGCAGTGAGACTAGGTAAGGAGCAAAGTGGGGCTTAGAGCTAATTCATTGGCTGGGAAATAGGGAGACATTAGGGCCCTGGAAGTCACAGTGAGGGCACAGAACAAGTGTGAGCTAGGTTGTGGATGGAAGAAGTCACATGATTTCAGAACTAGAAGAGCTTTGAATGATGTAGGTCTAGAGTGTGATCATAGTCATGGGTTACTGGATTAAAGGGGAAGTGAAAGTTGTGTGGGATTTGAAGGGCTAAAGAGACTGAGAACAGGTGTTGGAAGGGTCATAAACATGAAGATTTCATCTCTGAAATGATGGCCAGAGAAGGGCTCAAGAGGAAGATTGAACCCTAGATACCAACCATGGAAAAGGCAGGGGGGAGTGATACCCTCCTTCACCCCTTCCCCCTTCACCTCTCAGGGGTCAATAGATAGAAACAGTAGAATTGAAAGAAGGTGATGTAAGTAGATGGCATGGACATCGAAGAAAAAAGGTCTGGAAGTGCCTGAGAATAAGGACTATGCTGACTCCACCTCTGGTGAGATGGGGGGATGAGAGGAGGAACCACTGCCATGTCTCAGCAGAGATGGAGCGTCTTGTTGGGGGAGTAGCCACAAAGCCCCTTGGATTGCAGAGCACCCAGGGAGTAAGAAGTAAGAGGGGCCCAGCTTGTGAAGGGCTTTGAATGCCAAACAGAGGACTTTGTATTTGATCCTGGAAGTGATAGGGAGGTGCTGGAGTTTATTGAATGGGTGGAAATGGGGGATATGGTCAGATCTGTGCTTTGGGAAGATTAACTTGACAGCTGAGTGGAGGATGGACCAGAGTGGGGAGAGACTTGACAGGCTGACCCAGCAGCGGCTAGTGCAGTAGTCCAGGTATGAAGTGATGAGGGTCTGCACTGGGACGGTGGTGGTGTGAGGAGAGAAGAGTATGGAAGGTAAGGTGATGGCAAAGTCTACAGGACTTAGCCACGGACTGGATGGGGGGTTGGCAGACAAAGGTTATTACTAGGGACAGGCTGGGGAAAAGAGGAGCTTAGGTGAATGGGCATGAGAGACCAGTGGGGGGAAGCAATGGGACAGGGCCTTCATTTAGTTCATCTTTGTTGGATTAAAGAAATATGATAGAAGTGAACCTAAGGGGCCTGTTAACTGTTGGACAAGAGAGAATATGCATTAAGTAAAGTCTTTAGCGCTTCCACAGCCTAGGTTCCTCTGGGTAAGAATCTCCCTGGGATTTTCTAGGCAGTCTTCTTTCAGTGGAACGCCCAGAGTTAAAGAGCAGTTTCCACACTTGAGATTCCAAAGATGAGGCTCTCCTTCCATTTGGTCTTGGGAGGGGGGCATCTTCAGGAGAGCTTTGGGGGGCAGTGCCAGAGTGAAGCAGAACTTTTGACAGCCTGGGTTTCTGCTCTTCATTTGTGGAGAGATCTTTTCATTTTGCTGTTGTGATAGCAGCTTTCTTTCTCCTGATACTGAGAAGAGGGGACATTTACATTTCTTATTACTTCTAGACTTCCAGACTCTGATTGAAGCCAAGGAGTCATCTTCAAAGCAAGGTTTTTGTGAAGGAGAATCATCTCAGCAGGTCATGATGGAAAGACTTGTTAGAGCTGACCTCTGGTATTCCACCTTAGCAGGAGCTGGGGAATATAAAGACTGGTTAGGGAGGCAGCAGGGAATCCAGGAGAGATCTTTGAAGCCTTTAACCATCACACACCAGAATATTCCCACTGAGCAGAGGGGTCCTCAGTGTAATGAATTTGGAATACACATTAGTTTCAGCTCAATCCTTGTTAGACAGCAGAGAGTGTTTATAGGAGAGGGAAGCCATAATTGTGGCAAATGTGGAAAGAGATTCAAGCACAATTCTGACCTAATTAAACATCAAGAAATATGTTCAGGAAAGAAGATCTATGAATGCAATGAGTGTCAGAAAGCCTTCAGCCGGAATGCCCATCTTACTCAACATCAGAGAATTCATACCGGAGAGAAACCCTATTCTTGTGCTGAATGTGGGAAAGCTTTTACCTGGAGGACACACCTTATTCGACATCAGAGAATTCATACTGGAGAGAAGCCTTATGAATGTAATGCGTGTGGCAAAGCTTTCAGACGTAGTACACATCTTACTGAACATCAGAAAATTCATACTGGAGAGAAACCCTATCAATGTAACGAATGTGGAAAAGCCTTCCCTCGGAGTACAGATCTCACTCAGCATCAGAGAATTCATACTGGAGAAAAGCCCTATGAATGTAATGAATGTAGAAAATCTTTCAGGTGGAGTACAGCACTTACTCAACATCAGAGAATCCATACTGGAGAGAAGCCCTATCAATGTAGGGAGTATGGGAAAGACTTCAGGTGGAGTACAGCCTTTGCTCAACACCAGAAATTTCATACTGGAGAAAAACCCTATGAGTGTCCTGAGTGTGGAAAAGCCTTCAGCCAAGTTATTCATCTCATCCAGCATCAGAGAATCCATACCGGAGAGAAACCCTATAAATGCAGCGAGTGTGGGAAGGACTTCAGACGGAGCACACATCTCACTGAACATCAGAAAATCCACACTGGAGAGAGAGCCTATGAATGCAGAGAGTGTGGGAAAGCCTTCAGGTGCAGCTGGGCGTTGATCAGACATCAGAGGTTTCACAGTGCAGAATAACCCTGGGAGTGTAGTGAATAAGGAGACGTCCTTCAGAGTTGTTCATTCAAGATATGGTGGTTAGTAGTTCTACTTTAGAAGCAGAGTGACTTCTTGGGGAAAGCATTGGACCAAGAGTTGGGTGATCCCTGGGTTCAAATCCCAGCCCTGCTCAGCATTGACTCGTGTAACCAAGGGCAGATTCTGCAATATCTCTGCGCCCCATTTTCCTCTTTTGTAAAATGGGAATATCACTTGTTTTGCGCTCTCTGCCTCACAGCATTATTGTGATGAAAGTACTCTGTGTATGTGAGTTATTTGTGACTAGATTTGGGAAGGCTAAGAGCAAATTGCTTTCACCCCTTTAATTTCATTTTCATCTACTGCCAAGCGCTGGTCTGAATTGTGCAATTAAAAGCTGAAATGGCAAATTGCTATCCCCAGCTCCAAATAATCGTCAGGCTAAATAGCTAAATCTTCCAGTATGATAAAGTAGTATGAACCAGAAGACAATAACTTAAAATAAAGTTGCCAGATAAGTTTAGGCTGGTCTAACATTTGTACCAGGTCACCTTACCAGAAAAGCTCATGTACATAAACTGATGTGCATTAAATCAAATCTGATTTTGCTGTTGTGTAGTGATATGAGTAGTTTTTAATAAGTCACCATGGTTCCTGACATTGTCTTTATGACAGTGAACCATTAAAGGCATACTTGTAGGAGGTTAAACTTTCTAAAGTGTAATTGAGTTGATTAAGTAAGCTTAAAAAAGGAGCAAGCCATTATAAACTAATGTGGTATCCTCATGTACTATGCACAGTTCTGATGTCACCTCTTCATAATTATTTTATGCTGCAACAAATCAGAGACCACCACAGAACCTGAGAGTTGAAAAGGGCCTCCAAGGTAGTGTCCCCGAATGTGACCCCATTGAAGTCTTCCAGTGATAGGGAATCTACTACTGACTCCAATTTTAGACTACCCTAATTCTTAGGAAGTTTTTCCTTACATCAAACCAAAATTTCCCTTGGTGCAGCTTCCAACTTTATACTTACTTTTGGACTTTGGAACCAAGCAGAACCTGTCATATTTTAAAGTCTTAGGGCAGTTCGATACTTTAGTAACTTCAAACTGCTTTAAGACTTTTGGGGTTGAAGGCGTCATAATAGCCTCAACATCCCTATTTCCTTCATTTGATACCTGGCTGGCGTGGCCTGAAGCCCACTCATATTCCTGGTTTCCCTCTTCTGTGTGTGCTCTATTTTATTAGTGCTGTTCCTAAAATCTAATACCTCTTCAGAACCAGATACAGCCTTTCAAATATGAACTGAAGAGGGCTTTAAGCAGTATTCCCTTCGGTATCCTAATCATATGCAGCTTAATGTTGAATTAGCTTTTTTGGTTGTTTTTATGGATATACCTTCTATTCGTTTGATTTTGGGGGGAGATCTTAAATGTGGGACTTAGGTATTTATTTCTGTTGAATTGCATAATGTCAAATTTGACCCAATATCCTGGCCGGTCGATCATTTTGGATTTGGATTCTGTAATGTAGCATATTATCTCTGGTAATACCATCTATATTTTAATCCAATTCATTGATTAAAAACTTGGACTAACACAGGGACAAGGACAGGTCCCTGGGGCACACCACTAGAAACCTTGTTTTAATGACTACTCAGAGTGTGGTCCTTCAGCACATTGCAGAGATATGTAGTGTTTGATAGCAGAAGATAGTAAAGTTTCTTTTACAGTGTTAACTTGACAAACATTTCTATATATAAAGAATGGAAACAGGATTGTATGTGAAATCATGCATCTTTTATGAATAGCTTTTTAAAAAGTATGTATTAAATTTAATGTGGTGCTTCCAATACTGTCCTGCTCATCTCCGTCCTCTTCTGAGCTTCTGTCTGCTCTCTCCTGTGTATTTGTTAAATGGTCTATGATATTCTTTTTTTTTCTTTTGCACCACTATCACATTTCCAACTCCGTTGACCTCTCCACTTATTTTCAGTTTTGAGCCCTAATTAGTATTTTTGTTCTGTTCTCCCCAGAGCACACATCATTATCTTTGGAAGAGAAAACAAGCAAAATGACAGTTGAGTGATTCTCCTTCTCACGTGTTCATTACCATCAAGTCAGCTGTCCAGGAGCTGTGGGCCTCATCCTTTCTTAGATCTTCTTGCTCCCAAAGTAGCTTTTAAAACGTCTTTTTGATTTTTTTTTTTTTAGCATTTACTGGAAGCCCAAGTTCATTCTGAGTTTTAGCACTCACTTTTGACGTTTTTACTGAACATACTAGTTTTCTGTTCCTCTTCAGTTATTTGTCCTCCTTCTTTGTGTATATTTTTAAATTCTAAATTGAATTTCTTGGGCATTCAAATTGATTTAGTGCCCGCCTTTCTCTTGTCCTTTGTCGTAATCATATATTTGCACTTTCAGCTCTTAATTTTTGAAGCTTCCTATTTCTCTTGGGCCAAGTTCTCATGAGGAGCTCAAAGATATGGATGGTTACCATCCATTCCAGAACACTTTACAATCTACTGTTCCCAAATCTAGGGAGTATGTTAGACTCTATCCAGCTTTCTTCTCATCTACTATGAAATGTAAGATGGATAAGTCAGGGCTCTTATCATTTCTACTTCAGCAATTAGTTCTTCCTTATTGGTCAGAATCAGGTACATGAAGAGAGCCTCTTGATCCCTTGCTCTGTCCTTTGCAGAACAGAAGATCATTAGAGCAAGTCAGGAAGTTATTAGTTGCTCTGAGTTTGCCAGTGGGAGAGCGCCAGAAAATATCTGGACAGTTAAACTCCTACATCATTATATCCTTTCTCCATATCATATTTCTTGGTCTGTTTCCCAAATTCTTAATCCTTTCTATTGCTTTCACCAGTTGACCTACAATATATCTCGTGACATTTTCTTCTTTCTGTTCACTTCTTAACCCCTTCCTACAGTCATGGCCCAAGGGATAGGGTTATTTGGACAGTTAGAGGAGTCTCCAATGCCACTAGACACATGGCCCATGTTGAGGGGCCCGTTGCTACTTGGTATGTAGGTTGGCACTTACTTTTTTGATACTAGCACAAATATCAAATACCGATAAGTGTGGCAGGTAAAATCTGAAATGACTAAGGAAACAAAGGTTTGAGCTTCTGAGCATATCGGTTTATTAAGCAATGCATGCGAATTGCATAACAAATCAAGACCAGGCCTCCTCAACCTGGCACTGGACCCTACATATGTGTGGGGGGGGAGAAATGGATTTTTATGTATTAAAAGGATAGGATAATAGGTAATCCAATTCCTAATTGGAAGAAAGATTAGGGGCTTTCTGAGTTGGGAGGGGGAAGGCAAACAGGTGCAATTCCCTGAAATCAGAAAAAGAGGTGGCCTACTTCTCCCCGCCCACCAAGTGTCATATGCCATGAAAGGAACATGGAAGCTGTAATTGGCTGATAAGTATGGGGCAAGTTTTCAGATAAGATGTATAATTGTGTATTGTATGGGCTGTGTAGGATTGTATAATCCTCTCAGTCTTTGGATCTGACCAGGTTTCCTTAGGTCAGGGTCTCTAAGCAGCAGGTAGAGATGGTCCAGCTTTCCAGCCATACAAGCCTAGGTGCAAACAATGCAGCAAAGTTTTCTCACAATTCTCATGATTGAACAAAGTATTTTCACAAGACAGAAACTGGACTAGACCCATAGAAAGGGAGCTGATCTAGCTCCAGAATCAAGTCACAAGATGGAGGCAAGTGTGGCTTGTTCAGTTCCCACGTAGGGTTCTCTTCCATCTCCATTCCTGCTCCACCTCCAAACCTTCCCTTCACCCATGACCTCCCACCTTTGGTTTGGTTTTTTTCAGTTATATGTGTGGGTGGGTAACTGTTGCAGGGCTGTGTTGTAGAGAGAGACACACACAATTTGGGATTAGGAAGCCCCGGGCTTCAGGCCTGCTTCAGACCTGCCAGTCCCTGGCCGCTCTCTAAGGCCCTGAATGATCTGGCTGCTGCTGATAGAGCTTGGATCCAGGCCTCCCATCCCCAGCTCAGCCATTGACACATACGGCCCCTGGGGGTAGAACTGTTATAATTACTTGGGATCCTTGTTGCCCTTATACTTCCATCCTCCCTTTTCTCCTGAGATTTTTTTGTCCCCTTTGTTGCATTTACCCAGTCAAATATATTTCTTCCTTCTAACCCTATTGTAAAAAAAAATGGAGTTTCTAGACTAATCTGTAAGGAAGTCTTTGCCAGAGAGGCAAGGCAATGTGGAGTGGAGGAGAGGGCCCCTCTGAGGGGCCAGGAAGGCTTGGTTTCAAGGCCTGGACTGGGCCACCCCAAGCGAGTCAGTAACTCCAATTCGGTGGGCCAGGTGGCTCTCCAGCCCTAAAGGCAGAGGTGGAATTCGTTTCCAAAGGTGCCTGGGTCCCTTCCCCTTTGTAGCTTCTTTAAAAACAAGCATGTAAAAGGTTTAGCGATTATTGCCTTTGGCATGGTGGGGCCTGTAATCCTAATCTTATCCCTACAGTCACCCAGTCACCCATGCTACATTTTCTCAGTTTACCAAAATAAAGTTGCAGCTTCCCAGCCCCTCCTCTTACCTTTGTTCCTATTCCAGGTCCTAACTTCTGTTATCCCCAGCCAGCCTGGTTTTCCCCATGATCATCCCCTTTCCCAACCTCTCCCTTTACTGTGTATTTTCCTTTCTTTTACTAGTCCAGTCTGCCTTAGCCTGCTGGGATTTTATCAGGTTGTCTACCATGCAAGATCTGAGAACAGAACAGGAGAGGGAATGTCCTCACAGCTTTCCTTATGCCACCCATAACCAGACTTTATCTTTTGGACCAGAGCTTGTTCCTGCCCAGGACTACTTCACTCACCATGGCCTTCTATCACATCCCACTGAGCACCCTAACACTCTCACACCTTTAAAAAAATTTATTAATAAAATTAATTTTATATTACCAGAGCTTTTTCTATGTACCACCCTTATTCCAGGAAGCCATCCTATGTGACAAATTATATTCTTAAGGAAAGAAAACAAGGGGGAAGGAAAAAAAACCCAGTAAAACTGATCAATAAGGCAGTAAAGTCTGAACTACGTACATTGTTCCACACCCATGGGCCTCCCCACTCTGCTGTGGAGTGCACACCTGTCCCTGTTACAAGTGTAATGGGTTTTGCAATCAGGAGCCCATTGCACAGAATGGTTCGTAGCCCATGGATGACCCTTAGTGTGCCCAGGCTGCGTGTCTGGGGACCTTAGTGTCTTACACTTTGTGACCTTCCAGCTCACAAGAATCAGGAACGATGGAAATTCTCAATTATTCTCCCTCACCTTGTCCCCAAAGAGGCTCAGTGTTGCTCGCTCCCAATCTCCAAGCCAGATGTAGGTTGTACAAGTTATGGTCTCATAGGGTCCACTTCTCGCAGCACGTCACAACCCATTCTTTGTGCTCTCTACCCGTCTCTTGACACTTGAAATCCAGCAGTCCAGGCTTGAAAAATAAGCTGTTTGTCTGACTTTCCCATAGGATTGACACACATAAACCACATTTCCTCCCCAGGGCTCTTCCTGTAAGCCCCAGGCCCTAGCTGACTCGGGAAAGCAAAAGGCTTTTGGGCCCACGGGTGGGCACACCGGGCTCTGTGATGCACGTCCTCTTCTTTTAAGCATTGGCCTGGTACATCCAAAAGATCCAGCTGCTATGCCAGTTGTCTCATTCATAGCCAGCCCTCCAGGCGCTAATGACCTCTGGACAGAATGTGCTCTCCTAAAACTCCTTGAAATAGCCAGGGTAATCCTGGGGTCCTCAAAAGTTCCATCGTGTTTGTGGAAAAATCCAGGACCTGGTTCAGCTTGATATGGCGGACTCGGCAGCAGAAGGGGAGATGAGGGGACTAGCTGTAGCCCAGGCTTCTTTCCCATCAGAACTTCTTTACCAAGGAGGTCTAAGATTTTACCCACTTGTTCCTAAATAGGAACCGCCTCCCCTTATAGGCAGGTCCAAGGACTGGCTTCTTCCCACATGCCCAGGAGCCAGGTTAATTTTTGAGTTTGGGTTTATGTCAGCTAGGTGGCTCAGTGGATAGAGTGCTGGGAGCCAGGAAATCGTGACTTCAAATGTGGCCTCGGGCTGTTACTAGCTGTAGGATCCTGGACAAGTCACTTAGCTGCCATTTGCCTCAGTTTCCTGATTTGTAAATGGGGACGATAAGAGCACCTTCCTCCCAGAGCCGTTGTAAGGACCAAACGAGATAAGTTTAAAGTGCTTAGCCCGGAGCCTGGCATGTAGTAAGCACTACATAAATGTTAGCTGTTTGCTTTTATTATACACTCTCAGTATGAAATCTCTCAGTTCCCACGCTCCTGAAATCGGGCCGCAAAAACAGGAAGACATGGAGTGCGCAGAACCAGAATGTTGTACACACAAGAGCAATACTGTTCTAAGAACGACTCTGAATGACCGAGTCATTTTGAGTATTATAAATGCTCCGATGAACCACAAAGGACCAAGGCAGGAAGATGCCATTCACCTCCAGAGAAGAACTGAAGTATGGATGATATACACACACACACATACACTTAGGTCTAATGGTAACCTCTAGGGTGGGGAGGGAGAAAGGGAGGGAGGAAAACAGTGCCCAGCAGAGAAGAAAAGAAAAACTTGGAAGGAAGCACAAAACAGCAGGGTAGCTTTGAAAGTGATGTGCAGTATTTATTACGTAGTTTTTCAAAAAAGTAAACAGTGTGAAATGGACAATCATGGATTTATATTGAATCCTTTTAATGTACATGGAAATGTTTGGGTTTTTTGTCTTTATGTATTTAAGTTCAAAATGAATAAAAATTCAAAAAATGACACTGAAGTATCATGGTAAAATGGAAAGCTGGATCTGGAGTCAGATGACCTGTCCTGTCCTTTACTACCCATGTGACCGTAGATGATTCACAGCCTCTCTAGGACTCAGTTTATCTGTAAAATGTAGGGACTTAGTGACCTTTCCAGTCCTGGCCAGATCTACATCTGATCCTGTGTTAGTGACTTGCTGCCTCAAGCCCACACAGCCTCCAAAGGACCAGGGCTCCCCCTCTGGGAAGTGGAAAGGCCGCTGGATTTGGGAACAGAGGCCCCAGGATCAGGCACCGGTTTTGCTACTTATGCCCTCGTGACCTGAGGTCAGTCACTTAATCTCTGGACTAGCTGCCTCCGAGGTCCCTTGCAGTTCTAACATTTTTATCACATTGTGGACAGCCAGCTTTGGGGTCACACATAAGTCTTTTGTATTCTACATAATGCTTTCTCAAGGAATAAGAGTGTTGTTTCTTACTCATCAACCTTTGGGAAAAATCCCTTCTTGCTCACAGTCTAATGTCACTATTTGTTACAGAATAAATAGAGATGTTATATCTGTTCCCTAGCCGTATGCCGCCTAAACATTTAACCCTGTTCTCCTAAAATATTGTTTAAGGATTGGACCACTCAGGTCACAGCCCCACCAACTTCTTGACTTTCTACCTGAAAAAGAGCTTGTATTTACTGCATATCATTTGAAAACCCACCATAAATCTATTCTGCTCTTGGACTGGTCCCTCTTGTCACCCAGCATCCCTCCATCACCTCCCAGATCCCAGCCTGTGTTTTGTTCTTAAATGTCCACATTTTTAAAGTGGAAAGTCGACTCCATTCCCTTGTCCCAAAATTTTCAGTGTTGAATAATTCAGAAGCATACACAATCCTCAGAGAGTTCCTCCTGGTCCCCTAGCCACTGGCTGGTCTCTCCCTCCTAACCCCTGGCACTGCTGGCTGGCTCCGCCACAAAGCTGTTTGTTAGCTTATCGCCTCCCCCATCGCCCTTCCTCTCATCTCAGCTAAGGGCTTGGCCTCACACATTGCTGGTAAAATAGACGCTGTTTGTCATGAGCTCCCTTGTCTCCTTACATTTCTCAACTCCATGATAATCTCCCATTTTCTCCTCTTTTACTTCAGTCTGATAAAGAAGTGACCCTCCTCCTTGCTAAGGTCAGCTTCTGTGGAACCTCAGCCCTGTCCCCTCCTGTTTTAGGCAGCTGACTGCCCCCACAGCCCTCTGCCAACAAGGGGATGCCTCCCTTACCCTGCAGCTCTCTTCTCAACCAAAATGAGGGAAAAGCCTTCTGTACTGTATTCATTGCTTCCACGTCCCTTCCTCTCACTCATTTCTCAGCTCTTTGCAGCTTGGCTTGGGACTTCCTCCTTCCACCAAAACTGCTCATCTCCCAAGGGCCAAACCTGAGGGTCTCTGCTCAATATTCACACAGCACTGGACACCTGACCACTCTCTTTTCCTGGCCACTTTCTCCTCTAGGTTTTCACAGAGATGCCCTCTCATTTCTGTTCTTTCCTGCTTGACTGCTCTCTCTCGCTGCCCTCAGCTGTTGAAGATTCTCTCTTCTTCAGTCCATCCTCTACATGGCTTCCCAGTCTTGGTCTGTTTCCCAAATTCTTAATCCTTTCTATTGCTTTCACCAGTTGACCTACAATATATCTCGTGACATTTTCTTCTTTCTGTTCACTTCTTAACCCCTTCCTACAGTCATGGCCCAAGGGATAGGGTTATTTGGACAGTTAGAGGAGTCTGCAATGCCACTAGACACATGGCCCATGTTGAGGGGCCTCTGTTCACTCCTCTGTTCATACTCCACAGCCTCTAGGAGCCTCCGTCTGGGGAAATACAGGCATTCCTCCCCTCCATGTCCTCTTCACGTGGTCCAGCCAACCTTGTCTTCTCTCAGTTCCATAGCACTCCATTTCCCGTGTCTCTCCTTTGGCACTGGCAGTAATGCCCCCCTGTCTTCGTCTCCACTTCCTTGAAGCTTTTGCTAAAACAGATGTCTCTGCCGCCATCACCATGTGTCTGTTTTGTATGTGCTCATGTATGTACATGTATCCCTAAGGAGGATGTAAGCTTCTTGAGGCTAGGGACTGTTCCCCCACCTTATCCCCAGGGCCTAGCAGAGGGCAGGGGCTTAATATAGGCATGATTTTCTCTTATGTATTTGTGTCATCCTCTCTCCTTATCTCTGTCCCGTCCTTTGTCTGTTTTTCCTTTTGTTCTTGTCCCTCTCCCATGCCCTTTTTCCATACTGATAGGTCCCTAGTGTTAACCCAGAGGCCCCCAGGACCCTGGCTTTGAGACTAAGTGAGCACCCAGGATTGAGGAGGTGTTAGGACTAGGTGTACTAGGCAGTTTGGCACCAACTCCTCACCCGGATCTGCAAAATACATAGGGACTAGGTGTAGCCCTGGTTGGGAAGAATTTGGAGGAAGAGGTGGAGAGCTTCCAACTGGGGTAAGGAGGAGAAAAGACCTTCTGTGTTGGAGCACACACTTTGCCTGGCTTTTTTGTGAGCTGATGGCAGTAACATCTAGTCCCTAGCTTCTGGTCAAAACTAGAGAACAGCAGCAGCTGACCTCCCTTCCCAGGGTTACTTTGTTATTTCCTGGGGATTCGGGAGACGGGGCTGTGACTCGAGGCCCTCCAGGTCACTCTCAGGGTGTGAAGATGGAGGGAACGAAGACAAGAAAGCAGGAATGACAACTTGGCTTTGGCCGCCAGAAACAAATTTTGTCATGGATGATATATTTATTTCTCAGTTCGTTACATGAAAGACCTTGGGCCTCAGCGGGCTTAGCACTGTTGGTCCCATTGCTCTGTAAGAATGCCAAGTACAAGATGTCCCCTACAACCTAACACCAAAGCAGAGAGAGAAAAAGTCAATAATATGAAGCATAACATCGCCATAGGGAAACTGAGAGGGACCATCCACTGGTGGCCTGGCCATGCTGCCACTCTTCTGCCAGGCAGCTAGTTTAACCAAGTTAAAGTGAGTTAATAAAACAAAAAGCGGAGGGCAGCTAGTGTTTTCCTTTGAGAAAGCCTACACAGAATTGTAGTTTGTAGATAAAGGAACAAATGGTTAGAGCATATGGTAAAATTCGGAAAGCTGGGACACTTACACATACAGAACACATCAACATAAATAAGAAAAAGTCTAAAAATTAGCACTGAACCATAACACCAGCATTTTCTTCAGTGCATAGAAATGTGCTTCATGGGCTTGTATTAAACTTGTGATTCATTTACTTCATCATAATCATAGAAACCAGGAGGTTGTTCTAGCTAGGCTATAAAATTAGCACCATGGAATGCTGCTGTTGGAACAAGGAGAATCAGCCATAATTCTGGTCTGGAATTTCCAGCCAGTAAAGCCAGCCTTCTTCCCCTGGTCCACTGTGAAGTTGGCTCTGAAGACGCCACTGCGATAACTTTTGCCTAAGTGTTCCACACTTAGTTTCAGTCCCACCAGAATCCAAGAATTCCATTGCTAGAGCCTAGCACTGGAGGGAAGCCCAGCATGGAACCAGCTCAGTTCTAAGCTTGATGCAAAGAAGAGAAAATAGTTTTTCCATTTGTGCCTCAGTGACATGAACCAAACTAAAAAATCATTTAAAAGGAAGGGAGATGTTGGTGGTGATTTTGGTAAATCTGAAAAGCTGCAGAAGGCACCAGCTTGGTGACGTGGCATTGGAGAGATGGAAACAGACCCATGAATGAACACCCCACGGAAATACAGTGAACCCAAACTAAAGGTCCAGCCAGTAGGGATCTCAGTCAGCTGCTGAAAGCACAGAGGCAGATTTGGAATACCAGCTATTAGTCACTATCCATGGGACTTTGTAAGACACAAGGTCCTGAAAGTCCTCTTTGAGTTAGGAAAGTTACTTTGAGTGGAGAGATTATTATCCTAAGGTCTGGTGACTGGGTAGGTCCAGAGAAAGCCCACCCAAATTTGGTTTCTAAAAGCACCAAAATTAAAGATACAGTACCACACAATTGAGTAGGAAATGCTGTGTTTGGGATTAAGCAAACTCTTCACAGCTTGGCAACACGGAGTTAGTTAAGATGCTGATGATGCATTCTAGGCCAGGAGGGCTGACTGTGCTTTGTCCTCTTTCTGCCCAGCCCAGCCACCCTGATGAACTCTAATCTGGGCAGTTGGGGCATGAGATTTTGCTCACTCACAGAACTTGACTAGTTTAACTATCTTAGTAGGCTGAAATGAATCAAGGATAGCACTCTAGGGAGTAAGTAATCTGGTGCAAATCTCTGTCCTCCACTCACCTTTCATCCTGTCTCAGGACTCCCAGTTCCCATTGCTGGTTGGCTCTCAGGGACCTGAAGTCACTTGGGGAGTAACATCTTTCTGATTAGAAAGTGGTCCAATGAGTGGCTTCAGCTGGGAGACAGTGTTTTGGACCCAGCTGTTAGATTAGTTGAACTTACTCAATGAGCTGGGTTTCTTTTCCCTGGAGGCTTTAGGGAAGAACTCAACAATCAGACCTCAGAAACAAGTGGTCATCTGAGTTTGGGAGTGGAGATGGAGTCTTTAAAAGGGAAGTAGTCAAGGTAAAAGGTGCAGCATGTGGTCTGCGCTTCTGATGGGCTATTGCTTGGTTACTTCCTTTTAATCACTGCTGCTCTTCCCCCAGACTTCTGATGAACTTCCATAGAGGAATAAGAACTTTGTTTTGGAAGCTTGCTCCTCCAGGGTGTTTATCTCTTGCACGATGGGCTTCTAGAAGGCTTTGTTGGGGACAGAGACACACTAAGGAGGTTCCTATTTATTCTTGGGCATGTCACATTTGAAGAGAAGAAATGGGAACACACCAAGTGTGCCCACCTAACCCAGCTCAGCGCTTCTGCTTTCACCATGATCTGACTTCTGGCCTTGCTGTGGTTAATGCAACTTTTAGTCAAGGATGGGTAGAGCCGATGAAGGAGGTAGAAGCACAGGGCTTTATACTTTCTCTAGGTGCTTAATAAATGCTTGCTTGCTTGATGGGCCACAGGAGCATCTGAACCCCCTGGCTATTTACAGAACACTGAACACGGGCACAGAATGTTTTCTTCTGAGTTCCTCTTTCACTTGGGGTGACAAAAGAACAGAAGGGGCAACAGAGCCATAAAAACAAATGTTTCTTCCAGGGAGTCGGTCCAGGGTGTGCTGCAGTGGCAGATGAACCTTTATGACTGGGGGCACAGAGACAGCTCAGGCCTTTCCAAAAAAGGCTCTGGGGTCCTATTTCCCAGCTGCTGTGAGCAAGCAGCTAGCTTTGCCTGCTTGGTTTGCTCAGAAGGCACTGAGGGCCAGCCAGACCAACAGGAAACTTCTGGTTTTAGTGGGGCTCTGGGGAAGCTGCTCTGCCCATGATGCCCCTAGGTAAGAATGCCCAGTGATGATGCCATCCACACACCCTTATCAAATTCCTCCGGAATAACCTCCTGCCAGCCCAGACCCCCATTCATAGGAGTGTGAGGATGACTGCTGTTAACGGGGGCAGTATCCTGCCTGCTGCTGTTTGGAGAGCCTCCCAAACCAAAGCAGCCTCCAGGAGCACAGCCAGAGCCCTGCCCCCCAACCCCCAGCTTCCCCCGGTGTGGGCCCAGGACCACAATCTTGAGCATTTCTGTCCATGGATACTGTATCTTTAATCAGCGCACGGGTTTGTCCCAGGGGGATGACAGGCTGCTTACTTCAGGCTGCTGCTCTCATTACCGTTCCTTCTGGGTTCAATGTTGTCGAGCAAGGAAGAGAGAGTGTCGTAGGGTTGGGGTGGGGCCAGGGGGCCCCCTCGTTTCATCTTATTGCTTTGTAAGGCAGGGCCTAGTGCCCCATCTTGTCCAGAGCCTGGTTCAGTGGAAGACAGCGGGTCTGAAAGGAAAGACGGCCCCTTAGCTGTGTGTTTGCAGTCTCTGTTCAACAAGGAGGGCACCAAGATGGGGGCGGGGGGGCGGGGCTGGTGCGGCCAGGGATGCTGTCTTAGAGGGGGCAGCTGCCACACCCATGGAGGAGGCCTGGCAGAGTGCTCTAAGGCAGCAGCCCCATGGATGGGGTGGTGGGCTCAGAAGGCTGTGGAGAACATAGATGTGATTGGGGATCTCAGGTCCTCCAGGCCTTTCCCTTGTCTGTCCCCAAATGGCTTCTAATAGAATAACTCACATTAGGTTTGGGCAGCTTAGGAAACCCACAGTGGTTTCTCTAGGAGAGAGATAAGTGGGCAGGTGGAGGGGTAGGGATCCTTTGAGGGATTTCCACAAGAGAAGGAAGCAGATGCCACAAAGTCCACAGGCTCCATTCCTCAAGGCAGAAATGGGGCCAATAAACCTGGCCTCTGGCCAGCCGGGCTCCTGTCCCCCACCCATTTCCCCCCTGCCCACTTCCCTCTCCCCAATCACTTCCCAGGGGCGGTCCTTCCAGACCCTGCCTAGCGCAGGACACTCACCATGGATTCCAATCATGTGCTCCAGAATCAGCACCCTCTCTGCTAAGATCTTCAGGGCTTCTCGAAGCTGTTGTACTCCCTCACTCTATGGGAACAAGGAAGCACCCACCTCAGGAAGTTTGTTTGACATGTATGAGGGACAGAGGCAAAAAGCTGAGCCACCAAAGGTGTGGCCGGCGTGGGCGAGGTCCGGGAGTGGTGGGGATGGGCCACTTGTTGGTCAGGAAGGAACCGGATGTTGGCCAAGTTCATCTGAGCACTGGGGTTTGGCACCAGGTGGCTGGGCCCTAGGGTCATCTGGTCATTTTACAGATGAGGAAACTGGGGACCAGAACAGCTAAGTGACTTGCAGGCAGTGAGCAGCAGAGCTGGAACTCGAATCCTTGTCCTTGGACTGCCAATCCAGCCCCCTCGTCCCTGCGCCAAACTGTTTTTGCCAGGTCATTTCTCTCTGACCCTGGGTTTTCTCATCCACGTGAGGGGGCTGTTACCCAATGGCTTCCACGTTCCAGCATTCTACAATCCTATGACTGTGTGTGTGTGTGTGTGTGTGTGTGTGTGTGCGCGCGCGCGCGTGCGCGCTCACGTCTTGTCTCCCTGACAAGATCAAAAGCTCCCTGAAGACAAAGACCAGGCCTCGTGTTTCCTTTACATCTACCACAGCACTTCGGATATTGCCAACATATAGGCGACGTTCTGCATTTCCTAGGACGTTAGGATTTAGAGGTGAAAGGGGCCTAAGAGGGATAAGGCAGCAGGGGTCTAGTGAAGGCAGGTGCCTTGCCCAGGTCACACAGTCCTGAGTATCCCAGCCATGATAGGAGGCGGGGGGGGGGGGGGGGGGGGGGGGGGGGGGGGGGGTGGAGTGGCAAGAGGAGTCACAAGGCTAGTGTTCCAGTACTGACTCTGTGTGGCCTTGGGCAAGTCCCCTGACCTAGCACGGTCTCAGTGTCCTCATCTATAAAATGGGGATGGGGGGAGCTAGATGGCCCCTGGGGCCTCTTTTAACTCTAGATCTAGAATCCTATGAAACCAGACCCTCCGACCCCAAGTTCAGTGTTGTTTGAAGATCTCTTCCTTTGAGCCCAGCTCGGATAGACACCAGTAAATGAGAAATGAGGAGAGAGAATACATTTATCAAAACATTTGGGCAATTTTTACCTCTTTTCCCTTTTCTGCTCCTTTTGAACCAGGTTCACCCTAAAATAAGATGAAAATAAAAAAGAGACTTATCAAGAGAAAGAAATTCAGTAAATCCCAGGCTCATCATGAAGACAATCCTATTTGTGGTGGGGCAGCAGAAGCCTGCTGGCTACTCTGTGGACAAAGGAAGTATGCGGGGGCGGGGGGGGGGGGAGGGGCTGGTGCGGGGCAGGGGAAGACTTCAGGAGAGTCCTTAAAAAACATGGATCAAGAGGACCACACACACATAAGGTACTGTTCACAGCCATGGCTGGGGGAAAATTCTCAGCCCACCAAAAGGTAGAAACCATCATGAGATAAAATAGATAATTGTGAGCACATGAAATCAGAAAGCTTTTACATGAACAGGATAAAAATAATTATATAATGATTATTTTATATTATATATGACTATACATAAATTAGGATGAATATAATTATAAATAAATATAAGTAGTTGATTGGGAAAAAGTCTATTCATCACATATCTTTGTTAAAGCTCTGATATCCAAGGTACAGAGGGAAGTAACACAAATATACCAGACCAAGAACCATTCCCCAATGGATAAGTGTTTCAACAATTGGGCTAGCCGCTGTTGTGGGGGTAAAAGACCAACACAAGCCCAGCAACAAGCACGCTACCAGGACGCTGCAAAAGCCCAGGTTCTTTTGATCTGCTTTAGTAAGGAAAGCAATGTTAAGGGGTTAACGAGCTTACTTTAATTTAGCATACAAATACCATTCACTTAGTTCAGGGGAAAAAGCCAGCATCCTGAACTTCAGAACAAATACAAACAAATTACAAATATTGACAGACCAAATACAATTCATAGTTACTGACATCTAGGTTCAGCCCGGGAGCTCATAACAAGGGCTGGCCCAGAATCACGTGGTGCCACCATGGCTGTGGGTAAGAGCTCCGAAAAAGAGAAAGCCAACCCCTGGTTTTACATCTTTTTCAGGGTCAAGGGTGAGTCGAATGTGTGACTCACCCACACGACCTAAAATCGTCACAAAGAGGCCACTTAAACCCACGTGGTCTAAAAGCCTCTGATGTCCCAAACATGTCACTTAAACTCGTGTAAACTAGGTCCTCCCCTGAGGCAAGGAGGTCACCAAGGACTCCCAAATCTTTTTTTTTTTTTTCCCATAGGTGCAATTCTTTTTTTTAAATTTAATTTATTTAATATATTTAGTTTTCAGCATTGATTTTCACAAGAGTTTGAATTACAAATTTTCTCCCCATTTCTACCCTCTCCCCCACTCCAAGATGGCATATATTCTGATTGCCCTGTTCCCCAGTCAGCCCTCCCTTCTGTCACCCCACTCCCCTCCCATCCCCTTTTCCCTTCTTCTCTTGTAGGGCAAGATCAATTTCTGTGCCTGTGTATCTTATTTCCTAGTTGCATGCAAAAACTTTTTGTTGTTGTTTTTGAACGTCTGTTTTTAAAACTTTGAGTTCCAAATTCTCTCCCCTCTTCCCTCCCCACCCACCCTCCCTAAGAAGGCAAGCAATTCAACATAGGCCACATGCATATCATTATGTATAACCCTTCCACAATACTCATGTTGTGAAAGACTAACTATATTTTGCTCCTTCCTAACCTATCCCCCTTTATTGAGTTTTCTCCATTGACCCTGTCCCTTTTTGAAAGTGTTTGTTTTTGATTACCTCCTACCCCCGTCTGCCCTCCCTTCTATCGTCCCCGCCTTTTTTATCTTCTTCCTCCTTCTTTCCTGTGGGGTAAGATACCCAATTGAGTGTGTATGGTATTCCCTCCTCAGGTGAAATCCGATGAGAGCAAGATTCACTCATTCCTCCTCACCTGCCCCCTCTTCCCTTCCTGCAGAACGGCTTTTTCTTGCCACTTTTATGGCGACATAATTTACCCCATTCTATCTCTCCCTTTCTCCCTCTCTCAATATATTCCTCTCTTATCGCTTAATTTGATTTCCCAGATCTAATCAAGGGCACTTGGCTGAACTGAGTGCTAAGAGCCCCTTTTGTTTACCAACACAATAAGTAATCAAGACGTATGAATAAAAATATTGCCAACTACTAACTATCATGTGAAAGAATGCTCCAAATCACCAGCGACAAAAGGAACGCGCATCAGAGCCACCCTAAAGTTCCAGCTTGAATCCAGAGACGGGAACGGTTAGTGTCTGGGCGGGGATGGGGGGAGCTGTGGAAAGAGAAGCGCACTAACACGACGCTGGTGGAACTCTCAGTGACTGAAATGCTGGCACTGTCTGACCCCAAATAGGTCGGCAGTGAGTAATCTTAACTGAGCACCTCAAGGGTCTGGCCTGGAGTGTGAACATGCTGTCCAGTAGTACTG